>NC_092373.1:41807385-42107385 GCF_030028105.1 Mobula birostris | reverse complement strand
GTGGAATCTGAAAGGTGAATGGAGCTAAAAATCAATCGTATTGATAAATATGTCACAGATATTGATTTCAGTTCATTCAGGAAAGAAAGACGTGCATTTGAAAAACCCTGCTGATGATTTCGATATCTGCAGGTCAGCATTTGTAATGTCTGTTTTATGAAGGTATTTCTTAGTCTCTGGAGAGGAATAACGGTCAATGTTTCAAGTCTTGATTAAGGGTCTTCGCCTAAGACATTGACTGTTTATTCTCCCCCATCAATGCTGCCTGATCTGCTGAGTTCCTCTAGAATTTTGTGTGTGTTGCTTAAGATTTCCAGCATCTGAAGAAACTTGTGCTTGAAGTTTTATTTCTGAGTTTTGCATCTGAACTCATTAAGCAAAGCAACAAACATATTTCAGAGAACAAACAGAAACATTTAACTAAGATCGCGCAATTGAATGTTTTACAGTGATCATTGTTACCCCATGTCTCAATTTGTTTTAGTCACCGTGATGTGATGTGCGGAGACCGGGTGACCAATTTGATAAATCGTGTCTGTTTTCTTTGGAATAAAATTAGACAGCTTTAATTTGTGTAGCACCTTGCATAACCTCAAATGTCTTGATATGCTTTCCAGCCAACAAAGAACTTGGAGTGGCAATTTAGAGTCAGAAATTCACAGAAAAATGCAGCCCTTCAGTCCTTCTAGTCTGTGCCAAAACCATTTAAACCTGCATATTGCCATCGACCTGCACTGGGACCATAGCACTTCATGCCCCTACTGTCCGTGTATCTATCTGAACATGTCCAAATTGCCATGTATTGAGATAGAGTGGAAAAACCTGTCTTGCATACTGTTTATGCGGATCAATTCTTTACACAGTGCATTGAGGCAGTACAAGGTAAAAGAATAACAGATTGCAGAATAAAGTGTAACCGTTACAGAGAAAGTGCACTGCAGGTAAACAATAAGGTGCAAAATCATAAGGTAGATTGTGATCGAGTCCATTTTATCCTACTAGGGAACCCATCAAAAGTCTTGTTGCAGCAAGTTAGAAGCGGCACTTGAGTCTGATGTCACATACTTCCAGGCTTTTGTGTCTTCTACCTGATGGGAGAAGGGAGAAATAAGAATGTCTGCGGTGTGTGGGGTATTTGGTTATGCTGGCTGTTTTGTCGGAGACAGACGGAAGTATAGACAGAGTCCATGGAGGGGAGGCTGGCTTCTGTGATGTGCTGAGCTCTGTCGTCTCTTCTGGTCACGTGTGCAGAGCAGTCATCATGCCAAGCTGTGATGCATCCATGGACAGGAGATTCTGCGGATGCTGGGAATCTTGAGCAACACACACACACAGACACACACACAAAATGCTGGAGGAACTCAGCAAGTCGGGCAGCATCTGCGGAGGGGAACAAACTGTTGACAATTGGGGCTAGGACCCTTCATAAGGACTGGAAAGGGAGGAGGCAGGGGATGGGGGGGTGGAGAGTACCAGTTGGCAGGTAATAGGTGAGGCAGAAGCTGGGTGAGGAGAAGGAATGAAATAGGAAGTTAGGAGGTGGTAGGTGGAAGAGGCAAAGGGCTGAAGAACAAGCAAGGGAGTGAAGGGAGGGGGAGGGTAGCCAGAGAGAAGTGATGGGTTGGTCAGGAGAAGCAGAAGGGTGAGAGGGTAATCAGAATAGAGAAGGGAAAAGGGAGAGAGGAGTAGTTACTAGCTAGGGAAGTCAATGTTCATGCTATCATTTTGGAGGATACTCAAGGAAAATGCAGTGACGCATGCTGATCAGATGCTTCCTATGGTGGATTGATTAAAAATTGGTAAAGGTTGACAGAGACATGCTAAATTTCTGTAAAAATGTTCACTGTTTTAATATGGGCAATTGTGAGGAACAGTTTTCATTTAGTCATAGTCATACTTTATTGATCCTGGGGGAAATTGGTTTTTGTTACAGTTGCACAATAAATAATTAAATAGTAATAAAACCATAAATAGTTAAATAGTAATATGTAAATTATGCCAGGAAATAAGTCCAGGACCAACCTATTGGCTCAGGGTGTCTGACCCTCCAAGGGAGGAGTTGTGAAGTTTGATGGCCACAGGCAGGAATGACTTCCTACGATGCTCTGTGTTGCATCTCGGTGGAATGAGTCTCTGGCTGAATGTACTCCTGTGCCCACCTAGTACATTATGTAGTGGATGGGAGACATTGTCCAAGATGGCATGCAACTTGGACAGCATCCTCTTTTTAGACACCACCATCAGAGAGTCCAGTTCCATCCCCACAACATCACTGGCCTTGATTTGTTGATTTTGTTGGTGTCTGCTACCCTCAGCCTGCTGCCCCAGCACACAACAGCAAACATGATCGCACTGGCCACCACAGACTCGTAGAACATCCTCAGCATCGTCCGGCAAATGTTAAAGGACCTCGGTCTCCTCAGGAAATAGAGATGGCTCTGACCCTTCTTGTAGATAGCCTCAGTGTTCTTTGACCAGCCCAGTTTATTGTCAATTCATATCCCCAGGTATTTGTAATCCTCCACCATGTCCACACTGACTCCCTGGATGGAAACAGGGGTCACCGGTACCTTAGCTCTCCTCAGGTCTACCACCGGCTCCTTAGTCTTTTTCACATTAAGCTGCAGATAATTCTGCTCACACTATGTGACAAGGTTTCCTACAGTAGCCCTGTACTCAGCCTCATCTCCGTTGCTGATGCATCCAACTATGGCAGAGCCATCCGAAAACTTCTGATGATGACAAGACTCTGTGCAGTAGTTGAAGTCCGAGGTGTAAATGGTGAAGAGAAAGGGAGACAAGAGAGTCCCCTGTGGAGCCCCAGTGCTGCTGACCACTCTGTCGGACACACAGTGTTGCAAGCACACGTACTGTGGTCTGCCAGTCAAGTAATCAAAAATCCATGACACCAGGAGAGCATCCACCTGCATCGCTGTCAGCTTCTCTCCCAGCAGAGCAGGGCGGATGGTGTTGAACGCACTGGAGAAGTCAAAAAAATCATGACCCTCACAGTGCTCGCTGGCTTGTCCAGGTGGGCGTAGACACGGTTCAGTAGGTAGACGATGGCATCCTCAACTCCTAGTCGGGGCTGATAGGAAGTATGGCCTAACCATAGGCCGGAGCAGCTCCAGAACAAGTCTCTCCAGGGTCTTCATGATGTGGGAGGTCAATGCCACCGGTCTGTAGTCATTGAGGCCTCTGGGGGCGGCGTCTTCGGCACAGCGACAAGGCAGGACATCTTCCACAGCACATGTGATAATGCTCAGATAACAACAAAAACAAAATAATGGTCAAGGCTTGCAGATTTTGTTTTGCCGTAACATTCATCTGAAAGATAGCACTTTCAATGGTTCAGCTCTCTTCCCCTTCCCCCCCCCGCCCCCATCCCAGTACTCGGCTTGGGTTTTAAAGCAACAGCAGGAACTGACACTGAATACCTCCATTTTGGTAAAATGGATTATTTCTGCGTCTGATATTTTTCTTTTCAAATAAGTGATGGTCCAGGTTGCTCCTATGCTTTTTGTTTTTTTTAAAACTCCACTTAAGAAGCTGTGTATTAGATTTCCGGATTCTAACTAGTATTTAACTAGTATTGTAGATTGTTTGAGGAAAATGAATTTATGCAACTATTATATATTACTGGCCTCAATGGATATGCTGAAGATGGTCAGATTTAACATTATGACTTTGAATAAATTCCAAGGACTTTTTGGTGACTGTTTGTTGGTACTCAGTAAGTTCTTGAATATAAAAGGCCAACAGAAAGTTCCTTGAACGTGTTGCCTACCAACCATTGCATTTGACATCTGGTGACTGGCTGTGCTTCAGAGACACTTTAGGGGAAAAAATAATTTTTCTGCTGGACTGTCCCGGTCATGATGGACCTGAGTGTTATCTATTGCACCCAAATCAAGAGAGTATGAAATGGGCCTATTGTTAGCTGTAGGCTACTGGCTTCCAGTTTCTTAAGATCTGATTGTGTCGGCAACTACTTGCTGTTGGGGCAACTCCAAACTTTACCTGTGGTGGACAGTGCAAGGACAGCAAACTGTTAGCTAGCTGCATTAGGTGAAAAACAGTTTGTGAAAATTAAGGGTTTGAAAAAAATAATTTTATTTGGTATTCTCACAAATTTAAATGGGTTGCCAATGTTTGAAAATGAAACTACTTTATTTCTGTTTATCAAATGCTCTAACATGACAGTGCAGTTAAAAATGAGACATATTATTATGCCTTGTAAATGTTATCCAGCCACTAGGTATTATATCATAGTAGAGAAAGTAACCTTTTTCCATTGTTCTTTCTTTCTGTCCCACCTCAAAGGTGAGTGATGTTTCATACAAATTAAACTGCTGTTGAGAAAAATGACTTTGACTTTGTGACAGGAGAATGTGAATTACTTTCAAACCAGGTAATTGTGCAGTATTTTGTATTTATGCAGATGCTCAGTATGTACAAAAGGTTTGTAGCTAAGTCACTATTTAGTCCAAAGAATCTCCTCCACCCTCACCCCAAATAATTTTCAGAAACAGATTTCCCAGACAACACAGCGGTAAGCGATAATCAATTTGCAGCACTGCTATGATGTCAGTTTAGATAACTTCTTTCAAGTACTCGGAAAGGGACACATGAATCCATATCCTAAATGAGGATAATGGACTGGCATTTTGAAATGCAATATAAAATTTCTCTCACTTGTCTCATTTGCAGATCTCCCTTCCCCTCTTTCATATATAAAAAAACATTTCATTATTTGTTGTTGCCACCCATTATCTGGTTCATACACAACAGCTAACCTATGCAATTTTACCAAGTAAATGAGAATTAAAAACTGGGTTAGTCCCGGTAGTTAAATGGTGTGTTGTCACGAAAAAAAAAGTGATGATTTCAGTCCATGAAATGTGCCAAACATACAGTGGTGTTGCGACTATAATCACGCACCTCAGCTGTATCAGTCAACAGTAAATGCAGCCAACTCTTAATTCTAGGCATTCATCTTGAGAAACTCAAATCTGCAGTTGGTTTCCATTGCAAACTAGAGTTGATTTGACAGAATGCTCGTCAAGTCAATGGAGGTGAGGAAGGCAACCAGATGGTTGAACTTGGAATGGTAACCTGGCCCATTATTATTATATTGCTAACAATGCCTCTCTATTTACATATTATTTATTTGATTCTGCTTTTCCACTTTATTTCTAGATGTATGGCAGATATACCCAAGACCTGGGAGTATTTGCCAGAGAAGAAGCAGCTCGTTTGCGCCAGGAGAAGGACCACATACGAGTATTTTCCAGAGAGCATGCCAAGCGTGCTGAGTTGATCGAATACGATCGAAGCCGTTGTGCCCGATGTCGAAGTAAGTCATTTTAAACTAAATCTATGGCTGTATATCAGCAAACATTAAAATTTCATATGGCTTGTGTAATAGGCAGTAATGTAACCTGGTGAAAGCCCTTCAACTGATCTACCATTTGCTTTAATATTTTGTTGTGAGATGGTCAATGGTTCTAGTTATAAAATAGTAGTGTTTTTATTATTCTGATTTTTGTTAGATTCTGATCTTATTGTTTAAATTTGGTTATATAATGTATATTCTCCTTTATAATTTTGTCTAATTTTGAGAGATAATTTAATGCCATGCTTTGCTAAAGAAATCAGTGAGCAGTATTTTGACTTAGCTGAGGTTAGAATAATAATGGATAATATTTGTTGTAATTTTTTTTTTGAATTATCTCCTACTAGACCACTACCAATAATAGAAACTTGTCTTAAATCCAAACAAGTTCTGTATCTTAGAATTTTTCTTGATAAAACATTGGTGGATTTTTTCTGATGCAAGAGGGAAATTTATTCGTTGTTTAATTTGGCCAGAGAACACTTTCTCTGCTAGAGGGAAGTGGAAAGGGAAGGAAAGTAATTTATCTATCCTATGTGTAAGTTACTGTCTAATTAGGAAATCCAAACAGGAAAAATGGTACTATCCTCATGAATGGAAGATTTTCCCCAATCCTCTATTTAACTATGTTTCCTAACAAACATCTCACTTGCATTATTTGATTATTTCTCATGCCTTTTCTCCCTTTGTCAGCTGAAACAATTAATTCAAACTTCAAATATTTGAAATATTTCAGTTCATAATGTCCTGGTGTTTAAAACTCCCAGCCCATATCTTATATCAAGTCTTTTCCCCACAACAATTGATCTTGTTCAAAGTCAATTTTTATCTGAAATTATTCAATAGCGTCCCAAGTAGCTGATAAAAGAGACACCTAAGGTTACAATTTTTCTTTTAGTGTGGTTGATGATGTGAACACAGATTGCTCCCAAAACTGACTAATCTCGATAGGAGTTTTATTCCCTGCAGGTTTCTGCTGAGATGCAATTGATCATTGCTGAAAGCAAAATTTGCCCTGAACTAATCTAGTGCATTGAATCAAATTAGTTTAATATATAAGAAAAATAGTAAGCACTCTGTAGCCTAGTTTTCATAATTTGAAATGGGCCTTCTTAATTTAAAAAAAAGTCATTACAAAAATCAAGGGTTTTTAAAACATCAAAAAAAACCTAGAGTTTTTATTTGAGCCAACAAGTAAACACAACGGAGCTCTGAAAGGTGATTAATTCATATTGAATCGCTTGCCAGTTCAGTTTGTAAAAGTGCCACTTTCTGCAATGGGCTTTGATTTAAGCTGAGGCAATTAGTGTTTAATATTCTGCAATCCTTTTGTGTTAATTTTGCCAATTTTGGAAATATTGTGGAGAATAAAAGATTGCAGTTAATGAGAGCTCCAGGCTCAAGTGATTTGCTTCACGAACAAGCCTTGGAAATATGCTGCTGCTCTGCATAGAGTTGTACTTTGGTTGCAGCTTTGAGACACCAAGAAGTTGCTCTTAGTTCCTTAAGGCAACTATAACAAGGTTCACACACAAAACACCATTGATTTTGGAGACGCAAGACTGCGGATGCTGGAATCTGGAGCAACAAGCAACTCAGCAGATTATGCAGTGTCTGTAAAGAGAAAGGACTCATTGTGTCGGGCCAAAACTCTCTTTCAGGACCAAAGGGAGGGAAGATAGCCAGGATGAAGAGGATAGAACACAGAACATAGAAATCTACAGCATGTTACAGGCCCTTCGGCCCACAATGTTGTGCCGACCATGTAACCCACTCTCGAAACTGCCTAGAATTTCCCTACTGCAGAGCCCTTTATTTTTCTAAGCTCCATGTACCATCTGAGAGTCTCTTAAAAGATCCTATTGTGTCCACCTCCACCACCATCACAAGCACCAGCAGTGCATTCCATGCACCCACCACCCTCTGTGTGGAAAAACTTACCCCTGACATCCCCCCTGTACCTCCTTCCAAGCACCTTAAAGCTATGCCTCCTCGTGTTAGCCGTTTCAGCCCTGGGAAAAAGCCTCTGGCTATCCACACGATCAATGCCTCTCATCATCTTATACACCTGTATCAGGACACCTCTCATCCTCCGTCGCTCCAAGGAGAAAAGGCCAAGTTCACTCAACCTATTTTCATAAGGCATGCTCTCCAGTCATAGGATAAGATGAGTGGTGAGTTGGTGGCTGGTAGGTGATTGGTGAAGCAAGGAGGGTGAAGGGGTAATGGACAGATGAAGCCAGATAGGGGAGGGTGAGGGGTGGATTTGGGCAGGTGGAGGCAGACAGGAAAAAATGGCAGATGGAGTTGGGTGGGGGCAGGGGAGCATTAAGTTGGACTCAGGGACTGCTCGGAAGGTGACAAGCAGGAGCACAAAATGCTACCAGTGCTGGAATGTCTGTAGAAAGGAATTTTATCCCAATGTTCTTGCTGCTTTTTGTGCTCCTATTTCTTATATTCTTATGAAATGTTAGTGAACAGTATTGATAAAATGATGGTATATCTCCTATTCAAAGTACATTTATTATCAAAGTATGTATACTATGTACAACAAACAACAGGAATTCTGCAGATGCTCTTCCTTCCTCTTTTGTTGGTGATGAGCCTCATCACTGTTGTGTCTGCAGTAAATGTGATTACTTGGGTGTTCGGTGATGCAGTCATGTGAGCACAGTGTACAGTAATGGGCTCACCCGCTCCAGAGTACTGAAACTCCCAAACCAGTGGAAATGTTTTCTACCCATCATGGAAATCTCTTCCTAGAGATGCTGCCTGGCCTGCTGCGTTCACCAGCAACTTTGATGTGTGATACTATGTACAACCCTGGAATTCGTCTTCTTACAGGCAGCCACAGGAAATAAGAAACCTATTAGAACGCATTTATTAAAAAAAGCTTCAAACACCCAATGAGTGGGGAAAAAAGAACAAACCGTGCAAAGAATAAAAAGTAAAGAAATCGCGCTTAGAACTAAAGTTCATGAAAGTGAGTCCACAGCCTCAAAGCCAGTTCATTGATGCATCTGGTCCGGAGCCTGTTGGTTGCAGGCCACATCTTCAGTCCAGCGTAGAGCCGAGTTAAGCTTGTGGAGCCTATCGGGCCCTCTGCTTAAATTGGGCAAACACTGGCTCGTTCTTTGCTCTCAGGCCCGGGGCCTACCCTTTGACTCGGCCTCAAGTATGCTCTGGCAATGGCAAGCGTTGGCTCGTTCCTCACCCTTGGCCTGGAGCCTGCCGCCTCGATTTGGCCTGTACATGCTGCACTGCTCCTCCACTGAATCCCCCAGGGCACTGCAAAACTGCCAGCCCATGCAGGCAGTTCAAAAGCACAACTCTGAAAGGGAAGTTACAGGCTAATTAATTGCAGTGGTTGTTGTCCAGAAAAAGTGTGGTTAATAGAGTAGTTAGCAGATTTGTTTGCTGCCAGTAAAGCGTTGCCATGTCTCACCAGCACAATCTTAAACCAGTCCTGCTCAGCTGCTTTCTATTATAGCGTGCAGCCCTTCGATTTGACAGTTGTTCCACCCATGATATGTCTGTTGCTATGATGCAAGTAGACAGCAAGTGAGCACATCTTTCCTTATTTCCCATCCAGCAACACTTGAACTCTCCAGGTGACAAGAGCTCCTGTTACCAATAAGAGTGACTTTTATGTATGGCTTACAGGTTGGGATTTGAAGACCAAAAGAATTGTTAGTCCTGCTAGGCACCGTAAATCTTAGTGAGGCCTAATAGGACTGCTTCTAGAGAAGCAGGTAGCAAGATTCAGAAAGGCACAAGCTCGGGCATTTAGGTGATCAGCATCAGTGTGTTAGTTTTTTCAATGGTGTCTGATTGAGACAAGATGTGACATGGTGTCCAGCATTGATCTGTGTTTGGGTTGTAGTTGATCATAAGCTGCATGGATGCTGGGATGGATAGCAACATGACCAAGTTTGCTGAGCAGTGTTTGCTGGAACTGTGACTGCCGTGCAGATGGAAGTTTGAGATTACAATAAAATTTTAACAGATTGGGCAAATTTGTGGCAAAGGGATTTGCTCTAGGTAACTATGAATTCTTTCATTTTGGATCTAAAAAGTATAATAAAATGAATCGCTTTCTACATCATGAAAAGCCGGTATATTGGAGGCCAAAAGCAAGTTGGAGATGCTTGGACAATTAAATATCCTAGACATGTATAGGATATGGAACAGTGGAATTTTTATTGGAGGACTGGAAGGCCATGAGTTTAGCTGTATGCTGAGGCTCTGCGTTCTGCGTTTAGATGGCAGCTGGGGGACTGCCTACTTCACGGCATCACATCTTGTTAATGATATATTGGCTGCAGTGCACTGTAAATTTATCAAACTAAAACTGAGTCTTTACTGGTTCATTTAAGCAGAGAGATTAAACAAACTTTGGTAATTTTCCAAGAACTTAAATGGTGATACTTAAAGTTCTCCGGATATTAAAGAGGACTGAAATGATGGGTAGAAAACATTTCCACTGGTTTGGGAGTTTCAGTACTCTGGAGCGGCGAGCCCATTACTGTACACGGTGCTTACATGACTGCATCACCGAACACCCAAGTAATCACATTTACTGCAGACACAACAGTGATGAGGCTCATCACCAACAAAAGAGGAAGGAAGAGCTCGAGGCCTGGTGCCAAGCAAATAACCTTTTCCTCATTGTCAACAAGACAAAGGTAAAGGTCGTCGACTTCAGAAGAACTTACACCTTTGACATCTCTCTTTTACATCGGTGGCAAAGCAGTGGAAATTGTGGCAGTTCCAAACCCTGGGAGTGCACTTCTCACACAACTTCTCATGGTCCAAGAACACATCGTGCACAATCAGGAAAGCTCACAAGCTCCTCTACTTTGTGAGGAGGCTGAAGAGAGCTGGACTATGTACATCTATACTCCTGCCCTTCTCCAGATGCACAGTAGAGAACATTTTAACAAGCTGCATCACTGCATAGTGCAGAAACTACACTGTGGTAGACAGGAAGGCTCGACAATAGGTAGTCAAAACTGCCCAACACATCACTGGTACTGGCCTACCTGCCATCAAAGACATGTATACAGAAAAGGGCCACTAAGATTGTGAAGGATCTCACCCACCCTGCTCATGGACTATTTCTCCCACTGCCATCAGGAGGAGGTTGTGTGGCATCCGGACCAGGGCCACCAGACTCATGAACAGTTATCTCCCCAAGCACTAAGGCTGATCAAGCACCTCCACCCACTCACTTGACCTTCCACTCCTCCTGCCACCACTGCTTTATCATTCCTGTCAGAGTCACCTCACGTGCAGACCCTCCTGAACCTTGCGTCACTTTATGGGCGTTCAGAGAGCCGCTACACGTAAGCTATCTTCTGCATTTCTACTTAGTGTGTTTTTTATTTCTGTTGTGTTCCTTATTGTACTGTTTTTGTACTGCCTTGGATCTGGAGTAACAATTATTTCTTTTCCTCGACACCCGTGTACTGGAAATGACAATAAACAACTATTATTATTATTATTAACCACACGTTGCAGCAATAGTGCGCAGATGAGCATTTCTGAACGGAAGACACATCGAATGTTGAAGTTGGCGAGCAGTAGCAGTGGACTTACCTAATAAAGTGGCCACTAAGTGTAGTTCCCTCGTGTGATGAGGTGGATTCCTGACCGCACCAACTATCTGGTTATGATCTTGCACCGTATTGTTTACCTGCACGGTACTTTCTCTGCTGATGTTGCACTTTATTCTGCATCTGTTTTTGTTTTACCTTGTTCCTCCTCAATACATTTTGTAATGAATCGATCTGTATGATCAGTATGCAAGATGTGCTTTTCACTGTGTCGCAGTCCCTGTGACAATATTAAAGCAATTCCAGTTCCATTTTAAATTTAGGGTCATGGTATCATACAGCACGGAAACAGGGCATTGAGCTGATGTCCATGGCAACTGATGCTAGTTCCATTTTCCTGCACTTGACCCAGATCCCTGCGTTCCTTTCCTATTCGTGTACCAGTCCAAATATGTTTTACTGCAGTATTGTGTTTGTACTTGTCTCTTTCACCTCCTCTGGCAGCTTGTTCCTCATACCCAGCCTTCATTGTGTTGGGGGAGAGGAACCTTACCTCTCAGATGTCTTTGAAATATTGCCTCTCTTACCTTTTTAACCTTTGTTCTCCCCTTTCCTTGGAAAAAGACCATTTACTTCATCTGTGCCCTTAATGACTTTACAAACCTTCGTCAGGTCACCCCACAGCCTTCCGGGCTCCGGGCTCCAACAAGAACGGAGGGTAGATGGGTTCAAGGGGAGCTGAAAATGGATGTTTTCACCCAGAGTCTGAAAGGGTGGCAGAGGCAGGAACCCTGCCATTTAGAACTGCTGGGGAATATACCCACAGAGCCAGGTATTGCTGTAAGGTGGGCTAGATGGGGCAGCTGCTTTTAAACTGGCACAGGCTTGATAGAATGAATGGCCATCTCTTGCAAATTTTCCACGGCTCTGTGACTTTATTGTGCATTGTAACTCTCCTTTGCAAATGACAACTGATAGTAAGTTAATTTTTTTTTACTTTAAATCAGAAATTTTAATATATTTTGTATGCGATGGGTTTTGAGTGAACATGGGTTAAGCATGGAAAAAGGTCACAAAGCAGCTATAATCTCATTGAATGGCTTGATGGCTTGATTCTGTTCATATGTCCTTGCTGCCTAACTATCAGTAAGCACAGAAAGCCTCTGATCAATATTGTCCTTACTCCGTGTATTGAATGGAGGAGGAGTGATGGCAGCTGGACTAGAGCCTTCCACTTATTGATGGTCTGTGTAGAAGTTGAATAATTAGGGTGAGAGTGGCAGAAAGCTCTACCCAAGCCATTGGGGCTCTTTGTATGTCTTGCAAAGTTCTGTTTGCCAAGATGGCATGTTTTGGCAAAAAAAAACTTGCTGCACCCTGCGTTAGGGAATGAAACCATGTCTGGACCATTAAAGGAACCAATTTTCTGAACCACACCACCATGGGATCCTTTCAGCGTGCTACTGAGAATGTCTTGTACAGTAGACTTCCAATGCAACCGACATACACTAGGTGGGCTGTAATCTGTCTGTGATTCCATGCACTATTCAGCAAGATGAAGACATCAAAACATACAGAACTCTTGACATACTCGGATCACCAGGGTGAAGTTGCAGCATTTTGAAATCCTTAAGAGGCTCCATTAATGTGCTCCTTGAATATTGTAATGGAAATGCAGATTTAGACAATAGGTGCAGGAGTAGGCCATTCGGCCCTTCGAGCCAGCACCGCCATTCACTGTGATCACGGCTGATCATCCACAATCAGTAACCCGTTCCTGCCTTCTCCCCATATCCCTTGACTCTGCTATCATTAAGAGCTCTATCTAACTCTTTCTTGAAATCATCCAGAGAATTGGCCTCCACTGCCTTCTGAGGCAGAGCATTCCACAGATCCACAACTCTCTGGGTGAAAAAGTTTTTCCTCAACTCCGTTCTAAATGGCCTACCCCTTATTCTCAAATTGTGGCCTCTGGTTCTGGACTCCCCCAACATTCGGAACATGTTTCCTGCCTCTAGTGTGTTCAACCCCTTAATAATCTTATTTGTTTCAATCAGATCCCCTCTCAGCCTTCTAAATTCCAGTGTATACAAGCTCAGTCACTCCAATCTTTCAACATATGACAGCCCCGCCATCCCGGGAATTAACCTCGTGAACCTCCGCTGCACTCCCTCAATAGCAAGCATGTCCTTCCTCAAATTTGGAGACCAAAACTGTGCACAATATTCCAGATGTGGTCTCACCAGGGCCCTGTGCAACTGCAGAAGGACCTCTTTGCTGCTATACTCAACTCCCCTTGTTATGAAGGTCAACATGCCATTAGCTTTCTTCACTGCCTACTGTACCTGCATGCTTTCTTTCATTGACTGATGAACAAGGACACCTAGATCTCGTTGCACTTACCCTTTTCCTAACTTGACACCATTCAAATAGTAACCTGCCTTCCTGTTCTTGCCACCAAAGTGGATAACCTCCCATTTATCCACATTAAACTGCATATTAGTTTCCCGTTTCTTATCGTGTACATTCGTATTCAGTGTCTATGAGCACTGTATTGACTTGCTGCTATCAATGTGGTGAAGGTGCTTCTAAAGTTGTTTGTTGGGAAGTTCTAGGATTTAAACCAGATGTTCGTGGAAGCACTTACTACAGTGGTTTGTTTGTGAGAGCAAGTTTGGGTGATATCAGAGGTTGGAAGCTATAGAACATTTGTAGATGGGGATAATGCTGTCTTGGTGGTCCGGTGATGGAGGAAAGGGATGTTTAAACTTCAGCATTAATCACTTTCTGACAAGGTTGGCAGTATCCTGCAGGTCAAAGTGCTAAGAGTGCGTGGATGTTCATTCAAGCACTCAAGTTGGCGATCTCCTGTGTGTAGGCCTGAGGCCTGTAGAGTCTTTATGCACATGCCATTGCATCACAAGTGCTCCCTCAGTAAGTAGCGGGAAGTGCCTTTGAGGTCCTTGAAAATGGAGACGTCAGACATGTTCAATAACCCATGATATAATATAACTCATACATTCCACTAAGACAACTGAAGTTTGAGGATGGAGATTTTCCCCAGCCTGGCTGCCTGGACTTCTTTTCCAGTAGATTTCTTCACTGTCTGATCTAGCAACTAATTCAAAAGCTGGAAGAGGGATTAAAAACTTATTCCTCCAGTGCACAGATAACTTAAAACAATAACATTTCGAATCCTGTCAGTGGATGAGGAAAGGTTTCTATTGCAATCCAGGAAAGGTCTCCTATCAGTGGGGAACAGAATAATCCCCAAAATACTGTGTAACGGTCTTTGCCCCACTGACCCCCATTGCCTAGGGTGAATAGCTATTGACCCCGCCAAACAGTGCAAATGCTTTGGTGCGGATGAAGTGTGAGTCGCCCAATGATCAGCCATGACACAAATATGAAACGATATACCAAGTGCAAGTTTATACTTTATAGCAAATTTTTGGTGATGGGTTAGTAGAAACAACTACAAGAAAAGGTGCCACATAAGTAACTAATCAGTCTTGTGCACATAATATTTTAATACGTTGGAGCTCACGCCTCCAATTCCATTCACAACGTCCTTCCAAGACTCCGGCCACCCTCCGAACCTCCGCGGTCCGGTATCCGCCGCCCTGGAACTGCTGTCTGTTTCCCACACGTCCGTCCCTCACACATCCATCCTCTTTGCTCGCCTCCCGAAAAAAGCCCGAGCTCCTCAACTCAGCACACATATACAAGATAACAGAACGTAACTTCCATTGGCTAACAAATGAATACAATTTCCATTATCTCACTGTATAACCCAAACATTGCTGTTACAGAGAGCCCCTTGCTCAGCAGTTAACATTACGAGAAGCCATTTTAATATAACACTTCAGAGAAGCTATTTTGGTAATAAGCGATCAACAGTTAACAGTCCATCTAGTATACTGAGAGCCCTACAACTGCATTCAGACAGGAGGTTACCTTGTGATTGGTGTGCTAATGTAATGCTGCTTGAACCTTTGGCCATGGACTTCTCAATGTACTTTAGCGTGCAAGGTACAGAGCTTTTAATGTGAACATCTGTAGCATGGTATTCTGTTTATCTCACAGTCTGAAATTTAAAAAAAAAAGAGTTTTTCAAAGTAAACTTGAAGTTTATTTATGTCACCAGCATAAAATTGGCACCAGTATCCAGGATTTTGCTTACTGGGATTTGGACCTGTCCTTTGTGTGTTTACAGGCTCTGCTATTTAGATTTAACTGCATAACCCAGGCTGCCGGTCCAGACTAAATTATCGGTCTGATACAGATGGAAACCCCATTTGAGCTGTACTGCTCTAATATGTCACGAAGGCATTGGTCCGCATGCTTATGGAGGGAGATTAGATATGGGACATCATTGAATACCACAAATCTCCACATGAAGCAATTCCAACTTCCAGACTTTGTACCAAACAACGGATATGACATAGAGAGTAATTGTTTGGTCCACAGTTAATACTGAATGCAATTTAAAATGAATTTTGGAGTTACAAATCATAGTAATTGTTTAAAGTAGATTATTTCTTGAATTTGTATGGGGAAAACATGATTGGAAAACATGGAGTGACAGAAAGAGAAAAAATTTGCATTTATAAGCTTGCTTTCACCCATCTGTGATAAGATTGATATTTATAATAAACATGCAAGACACACTGATTCCCTGGAACCAATCAACTGAGCTTCATTCCAACTTCAATAAGAGAATGCATATTCTGGGAATGATTATTCCACAAGTTGCATAATGTAGATCATTTGATTTTTCAGGCCCTTAGGATATACAAGGGAAGCGTGATGTGGAGGTAGAGAGAGTTTAACTCGCAAGGTCTACCTGCCGCATTTGCAGTCGTACACTTGTCTGATCGCTACCTGGCCATCAGATCTCTTAGAGACCGAGACTGCCAGCTGGCATCAGGCTAAAAATGATGTCAAAATGGTAGAATTGAAGGTGATTGAATTGGAGGTGCCCAGTGTTTGGTTATGGGGCAAGATGGATCACTACCGCTGTTGAACAGAGACGAAACCTATTTTCCAGCAGCAAAGTAAGTCTGTTGCTGCTATAGTCAGCAGGATTGCTCTCAGAATAGGATCAAAGGATTTTTATTATATATTAGTATGGCAGCTTCTAGTTTTTATTGTGCAGTATCCAGTATGGGGATATTTTTTTTATCATTATTGAGCTGTAAGCATCATATAGCCAATAGCATCTCCACTGCACATCTCTGTAGGTAATGGATTTTATTGTTTACCGGGAGGACTGCTTTCCATGTATTTTCCTCAGCTTTAAGTTGAATTTCACAGGAAGCAGATTCTTGTTTATGGAAATGGGTGTTTCCATTGAATGTGACCTTAGTAAGTAATTAGAGGGTGCTCCTAACATGAGGTTTCCTATTGCTTTTACAGCTGGAATGAGTGATAATCGCGTGCCCTAAATTCAGTAATAAAAACCTGGTTCATTACTGCAGTTAACAGTCAATGACCACTGGAGGTAATCACAATAAGATAACTCTGTCTGACATGTACTTAAGAGTGACATTAACATAATTATTTTAACCTAGAGTTCCTGTTTTAAAAAAAATGTAACTTGGCTTCGCACACAAAATGCTGGAGGAGCTCAGTAAATCAGGCGACCCTTATGGTGGACCTTTTGGGCTGAGACCGTTCGATATCCACTGTCTGTTCCTCTCCAATGCTGCCTGACTTGCTGAGTTCCTCCAGCATTTTGAGCGTGTTGCTTAAGATTTCAGCATCTGTGGAATCCCGTGTGTTTATGAACTAACTTGGCTTCTTTTGCTTTCATTTAGCTGAATCAGTATGCAAACATTTTCAATGAACTCACAATTGCATTATTAACTTCCTTCTATTTGGAGCATAAAAGATCGAGTGATTTGCCAATGGAATTTTTTCGAGGTATGTACAGTCAGTGGCCACTTTATTAGGTACATCTGTACACAACTTTAATGAAAATACCTAATTACATCCTGAGAAAGCAAAAGAAATTTGGCCTGTTCCCTAAAACCTTCACTAATTTTTATAGATGCACCATAGAAAGCATTCTTCTAGGGTGCATCACAACCTGGTATGGAAGTTGTCCTGTCCAAGACTGGAAGAAGCTGCAGAAGATCGTGAACACAGCCCAGCACATCACACAAACCAATCTTCCGTCCTTGGACTCACTTTACACCGCACGCTGTCGGAGCAGTGCTGCCAGGATAATCAAGGACACGACCCACTCAGCCAACACACTTTTCGTCCCTCTTCCCTCCTGGAGAAGGCTCAGGAGCTTGAAGTCTCGTACGACCAGATTTGCGAACAGCTTCTTTCCAACTGTGATAAGACTGCTGAACGGATCCTGACCCGGATCTGGGCCGTACCCTCCAAATATCCGGACCTGCCTCTCGGTTTTTTTGCGCTACCTTACTTTCCATTTTTCTATTTTCTATTTATGATTTATAACTTAAATTTTTAATATTTTCTATCGATTTGTAATCCAGGGAGCGGGAAGCGCAGAATCAAATATCTCTGTGATGATTGTACGCTCTAGTATCAATTGTTTGGCGACAATAAAGTATAATCAGCCAATCATGTGGCAGCAACAGTGCATAAAAGCATGCAGGTAAGGTCAAGAGGTTTAATTGTTATTCAGACCAAACATCAGAATAGGCAGGAAATGTGATCTAATTGACTTTGACCATGGAATGATTGTTGGTGCCAGACGGGGTGATTTGAGTCTCTCAGAACTGCTGATCTCCTGAGATTTTCACACACAACAGTCTCTAGAGTTTACAGAGAACGGTATGAAAAGCAAAAAAACCCTCCAGTGATTGGCAGTTGTGTGAGCAAGAACTCATTGTTAATGATGGAGGTCTGAGGAGAATAACCAGAGTGGTTCAGGCAGACAGGAAGGTGACAGTAACTCAAATAACCAAGCATTACAACGGTGGTTTGCAGAAGAGCATCTCTGAACACACAACACTTGGAACCTTGAAGTGGATGGGCTACAGCAGCAGAAGACCATGGAATAGAGTGGCCACTGAGTGTATTTCCCTTTTCAAAACTATATAATTTTGGAGAACATATTGGAAACACCAGGCTGATGCTGGATGCCATTTGTTCCAAAGGTTTTGTATGCTCTGTATCTACTGGTGTCAGCAAAGGGTAAACAGGGCCCTGTTCTTCATCTGGCTGTGATGATGTTCTCTCCATTCGTCTTAGACACTTGAATTAGCACAGAACCTATTTCACGCACTAGGGTAGAAGTGGACAGACATTAATTGATTAGCACAACAGCAGTTTTGCCAAGTTCAGTTTGGCATTGCTACTAGATTGCTACTTTGAAATACTTAGGAAACTTTCTGGCTGAGGAGTCCATCCGACAAATTTCAACAGCAGTGGCAAACTTAGGGGTGTGATTGGCTGTGACTTGTTCTTTCACTGCTGTTGGGCAGTCAAACCTTGTTGCTGATGTTTTTTTTCACTTGGCCCACCAAATCCAACCCTGCTGCTGCTGCGTCTGAAGTATACCAGGTCTATAATTATCTGTCTGATCCATACACACCCAGCTATTACTTGTGTGTCTACTGTAGTTAATGAGTTATGCTCACTACCTTTCCAACCACATATGCTAGAAAGTGGGTTCTTGGAATCTTAGGCTTCCAGATTGAAGGAGGCAATTTACCCCCGAGTGCCCACGTCATCTCTCTGAAAAGAGCACCGCACAGAATCTATACGACACAGAATGTGACCATTTGGTCTATTGAGACCACATGAGAACCCACTTCCCTGCCCTTTCCCCAAAACCCTGCATGTGGTTTCCTTTTTCAATTAGTCCCACATCCACGTTCCTGCCTTGTAGCCCGACAAAACTTTGAGTTTTGGTTTTTGACATCCAATGTCCTTAGCAACATAGAGTTGATGCATCTCTATTGTCCTTTAATTCCTCCCTCCTTGATTGTTACAGGGTGCTCTTCTATACAGCAGCACAATATTTTACCACTCCCCCATGCATCTTGTGTCCAGATACTTTTGGAGCCCACTGCTGTCTGTTTTCTTCTCCATATCTTTGTTGTTGCCACAATCTTGTGATCCCACATGGTTAGTTGTGCTCGTCCCATGTCAGCTTTGCAAAATACCCTTTTTGTGTTTACACACGCATTCTGTAAACCCATCTTGGATCATCTTGTATTCTCTCCATCTGTGCTGTTGTAAAGCTTCCTATCTCTCCGTTAGGGCTTATTTATCTTTCTCAGTCCTCTGTGTGTGCACACAGGTACGCGCATGCCTGTGTTTTAAATTTCACTTCACTAGAGTGTCTTTCGCCAAGCTCCTTCATTGACTTCTCTGTGTGATGTCCCTACTGCCAAGGTCGCAGAGTGTCCTTGTTTGCTCTTGAAAGCTGCTGATGATCTTGAACACCTGCAGTGAATCTTGCCTGATCTCTGAGTGCTGAAAGGTGAATAAAATCCCAGTAGGGCTCTCCTCTCTGCATGACACATTCCTTCAGTGGTTACATAACAATTATTTCTGCTGGATATTTACATTCCCAAATCTGAGCAACTCATCGATGTAACTCCAGATACTCTTTCGTCACCCCCCAGCAGAGGAAGCAGTTGAATACTTCTCTGTGTCTGCTTTCTTTATTCTGCCACATGCAGTCGGGACGTTGCTAACGGGCTGAGTTTCTGGTTTGCAGGAGTGGGAGGTGAGGGTGCTGGACCGTGTGGTGAGCTCAGTAGGTGCATGCTGCTCGTGTGCTCACCCTCCGGGCGCAGACCCAGAGGAGGATGTGCGACCGTCCCACTGCTGACCGGTGAGGCTCGCAGAGCCGGCGGCCGTTCCCACTCCTGGTGCTCGACCCTGCTCCTGCCTGTCCTGGGCAGTTGGTGAGGCCCTGACCCCTGCACTTGCATTGTGAGACCTGCAGGCACACAGACGCAGGTGATGAGTGGTCTGGCAAGGTACTTGTGCTAGGAATTGTGTCATAAAATCCCAGGGAGCAAGCAAAGACCCAGACCTCAGCCCCTACCTGGGCTGGGGAACTGCAGGTCCTGCTGGAAGAGAATCAGCAGCATGAGATGCAGAAGGGTCAATGGGAGCCCATTAGAAGATGTCCCATGGACACCTTCTTCCCAACCCACTCCTAGCCTGCCCTTTGGTCACCAGCAACAGTGGTGGTAATTGACAGTATGCCTTTGGAAGGTTGGTGACCAGTTAAGCATAGGTGTGAAAATCAGAAGTGATTGGGTGGTTGTTGGATTTCTGCTTTGGGGTACGGCATGCTCTCGTGTAAATGATCAATGAGATACTTAATGTTACCTCATTGACGAGCTGACGTTCACCTTGCCGTGTACTCTCAGGGAAACCCATTCCGTAACCAAGAGCTGACACAGTCAGTGCTGTCCATCATCTTCCAGGCTAAATCTTTCTTAAGCTGATAAAATCTGGCCTGGAATTTCATTTAGATAGTACTTACTGTTTAAGCTCTACAAGTCTAAGCTATAATGTAAAATCTACCATAGATTATATAAAGTAAATTTTAGTGATGTGCATAATAAATCTGACAAACACACTGTTTTATGTAGGTATTTACTGCATTACCCAAAGCTCACAAGGCCAGGTTAGTCAGTGGGCAATGCGTGTTCTGTGAGCAACAACCACCAAAAGAAAATCTGCAGATGCTGGAAATCCAAGCAACACTCACAAAATGCTGGACAAACTCAGCAGGCCAGGCAGCATCTATGGGAAAAAAGTACTGTTGACGTTTCGGACTGAGACCCTTTGATGTGAGTTTGAGGAACTCAGCTGCTTCGAGTAGCATCTGTTCAAGTTGAAGTTTCAACCACGCACATAAATACAGTCAAACAAAACATAATTCTTCTGGGGCCAAGGGGCCACAGTATGTCCAGTTGCACACAGCCCATGTAGTTACGAAGGCAGAAAAACAGTCACAAAAAAAGGAAAAAGTATATTTTTTTCCCTTTTTTTTGAGACTACTTATTTACTTTTTATCCACCTCAAGTCCCTGAGTCACGGCCTGTAGATTGAGGGTGCTGCAGTCCTCATAATGCACCAGCACAGCCGCATCTGTGGGTGAGGTGGGGAAGGAATAGCTGTTTCAGATCGAGATGTTTTGACAAGTACATGGACAGAAAGGTTCAGGAGGATATGGGCCAAATGAGACTGGTCCCAGGAGACACCTTGGTCAGCATGAGTGAGCTGGGCCGACAGGCCTGGTTCCCTGCTGGCCTCCTCAGTAACTCCACTGTGTGCACGGGGGAGAAATGTATTGACTGGTGCTTAAGTGAAGGAGTCATTGCACAAGCTGCATACTCTGCTTGAGGGTATCTGATGGCATTCAAAGGAATTGAGGAAAAAAATCGTATCTAGTGTTCCCAACGTATATTCACAGATAATATATACAAACTGAAACAAGAAAAATAGTCATGCTTGGAATCAAAGCCAGCTCAAAGTTGTAGGTTTGGAATTTACCCAGCTGTCTTCTCAAAAGCAGCAAATTGGATGCAGTTGGTTACTTTTTCAGTTATCTCTTCAAAGGAATCCATCAGATTCAAGGAAGCTTCTGCACAGCAGATTAATGGAAATAGTGTCCTGTGAAATGGCCTTGGACATTTTACCCATTCCAGATATAAGGCAGTGCTTCACCAATTCCTATTGTATTCCCCTTTGAGGTACAGAGTCTGTTTTTCACCCCCATACCCTCTATGTGCATATTTTGTGTTCTACCTTTTACTGAGGGCCCTGATGCCCTTGACTTGCGTGTATTTTAAGTTCTGTCTCTCACACTGACTTCTCTTTTGTGAAAGCCTGCCAAAGCTATTCCGACTGTACCTTATGTTTAACTGCTTGTGTTTTTAGTTTCTTAAGGACTTGTGTATTTTTCATCTTCATTCTTGCTGGTGTTTTATTCAGATGATTGACATGCTGTGCAAAGAGTGGAGAATACTCGTTGAAAGTGTACAACTTAATCTTTGCTTTCTGATGCACTGTTCAAGGGATGAACTGTTTCATGTGATAGCTCCTTGCTTCACAAACTGGTGTCTTTTATTTCAGATGAAGCCCAATGTGCCCTGGTTTCTGGTGAAGACTTTGGATTTCCTGCCACCTGCTGGCCGATCATTATTACTGCAGCAATGCAAATTATTAATGTGCAATCCAGCAAAGTATAAATTCTTCCAAGTTATTTTGCGACTTATGTGAAAAATACTGAAGAACATAAACAACATTAACCATCTGTTCATGGCAGTGAATAATGCTGAAGTCTTCTGGGCTGTTATTTTGAGTTGAGATTTAAGTGCCTGTGAAGTCATTGTTAGGAGTTTATCATTAATATTAAATTTGCCATTCCACATTTCCTTATGAAGGTAGGAAGCCATTTCACAGAGTAATCCCATTCCCCCGCTCATTTCCTCTGCAGAGAGATTCTTCCCTCACTCCTATTAATTCCCCCCAGATTCTACCACTCATGTAAACATGGGGGATTTGCAGTGAGCAACTGGCCTACTAGCTGTTATGCTTTTGGGCTGTGTTAGGGAACCAGACCGTTGGGAGACCTGTGCTGTCACAAGGGAGCCTACAAGCTCCAAATGGTGTTGTTCAGTGTAAATAAATGATTAAAAAGCGTGTGAGTTGGATTTTAGAATGTACCCATAGTCTTGGAGATTTATTCCATTTAGTCCATCAAACCATGATTTAAAAAAAAGGTTAGTCTAACTCCATTTCTTAATTCTTAGTCTATTCCATTCTGACTCGTGTAGAATTAAAGCAATTTGCCCAATGCAGGGTGTCCAGTATAACTCTTTTGGAATGCACCCTGAGGGGAAATTGACATGTCTGGCAGATTCGGATTTGCTTGAATGGAAAAACACAGCCCTTTGTGTGAATTGTTTCTGAGTCTTGGCATCCTCTTTGAAGAAGTTATTGCTGCGGATAGTCTGGATATTCAGAGCCCTAAAAATTTTGGCCTTGGCTTGTAGATTACCCATTATCTGCAGCAATTTTGCAAGTATGTAAAAGTGTTGGCATGTGGCCAAGTGGTTAAGATGTTCGTCTAGTGATTTGAAGGTCACTAGTTTGAGCCTTGGCTGAGGCAGCGTGTGTGTTCTTGAGTAAGGCACTTAACCACACATTGCTCTGTGACGACACTGGTGCCAAGCTGTATGGGTCTTAATGCCCTTCCTTGGACAACATCAGTGGTGTGGAGAGCGGAGGCTTGCAGCATGGGCAACTGCCTATCTTCCATACAACCTTGCCCAGGCCTGCGCCTTGGAAACCTACCAAGGCGCAAGTCCATGGTCTCATGAGACTAACGGATGCCTATATAAATAAAAGTGATCTGCATTACAAGTAGCAGTGAGGGTGGCTGTAAAGGACTTCTAGATTGTAATTGATCAAAATAATTAATTCTTTGGAATACAGTGGATTTGGTATGAAGTTCGCTAGGAGTTAACTCCCAGCAATGTTGTTGGATATGGACACTCTTTCTGTTTGGGATACTGGTGTGGAAACCCTTAAATGTGATTGAACGTTGCTGTGTGATTTTGAAAATCTCAGTGCTTTTCTTGGCTTCATTAACCAAAAACAATGGCTGTGTCAATTTGATAGGTGTGGAGTGGCGGTTGAGAAAGTTGCAGCTCTTCTTTGAAGTAATGAAACAAGGCTCCAGGGTTTAGGGTCAATTCTAGCAGGCACAAGGCTTTTCTACCAACAGTGTTTGTTATTATATGAGTTGTGTTTAGTGCAGTTGACAGAATTGGCTGGGCAAAAGTGCTGCATAAAAGCCAGGATCTGACATTCCGACAAACAAGCCTGGGCTGCAAATTATTTTTTTAATATTCTTCTTTTAAAACTATGCTGAGGAATTGGGGGGGGATTGGGATTCATGACTTAAACAGGCCCTTTGACATCAACAACTTGGTCTGAAGGCCCCTTTCTTGTGCTGTATAACAGTTGGAGACAGCATGGACCTGAAAGACTTAAACTCCCCCCCCCCCCCCCCCAATAAGTACAACCAAGGCATGAAGGGCATTGCATATTGGCCCGGTCAAGGGAGTTGGGGTGTGGGTGTTGAAAGAGAAGGCCAGCTATAACAGGCCCAGTTGGGGTCTGATCTTGGGATGGGTCAGAAGGCAGTTATTGAGGCCAGCTCTACCCTTGCACTGAACTGCACTGTTTTGAGATTGTCCAGCCTACAGAAAGAGGCAGACACAATCCAGTCCATCACGGGCAAAGCCCTCCTCACCATTACATACATTTATGTGGAACACTGCCATGAGAAAGCAGCATCCATTACCAAAGACTTCCTCCATCCAGGCTTGCCCTCTTCTCAGAAGGTTCTCAGAAGCCTTGGGTCCCACAACAGGTTCAGGACCAGTTATTGCCCCATAACCATCAGGCTCCTGAACCAGCATGAATAGTTTCACTCACCACAACTTTGAACTGATTCTACGACCTACAGACTCAATTGACTCTCCAACTCATGCTCTCAGTATTTTTTTATTTGTACAGTTTGACTTTTGCACATTGGTTGTTTGTCAATTTTCACCTGTTTATGCAGTTTTTCATAAATTCAATTGTAATTTTTCCTGTAAATGCCCGTAAGAAAATTAATCTCAAGGTAGTATATGGTAACACATATGTGCTTTGATACTGAAGTTACTTTGAACTTTTGAACACCTGTTAATTGTTGCTGGGGTTGCAGAGGGAACAATATGATCTGCTGCTCAGCGGATGAAGTTGTTGTGTTGTAACCCTATTTTTATTTTCTCCGGTGTGACTTAATTAGTTAATATAGAATTAGATCATTTGAGCGAAAAATAATTTTTATTGTTTTTATCTGAGTCCATGTTATTATCACTTGGTGATCTGATCATTGAATGCTCCTTTAAGAGTTCCAAGCTGATTTATTCCACATTCCACACAGCCATTGGTGCACACTCTGTAACTGAATTACCCAGCTCGGGAATGCCCTGCAGTGCCCTTCGAGGGCCAAACAGTTCACCCAATCCCATGTAGTAAATAGACTTCAAACTCAAAGATCAACTGTTTATTGATTAAATACTCAGGAGGCTAGATGTCACTTTGTTTAAGTAGTCCCCGCTTTGTGAGCGAATAACTGGTGCTATTGTTCCATTGGAGGAAGGAACATTCCGAACTGTCCTCTACCTTGACTTGTCCAATTTCAATTTGGGTACACATTTTCGCTTGTTCCCTCTGGCACCTTTCACAGTCTAAGGATGGATGGGGAATGCTTGACGGATGTGCCTTTATCATTTTTTTCTTCTTGTGCTAGGAACACTGGATATTATTGTTTCCTAGCACATTCAGCAGTTCCTCCCTCACCATTATATCCACTGCTTTGCAAAGCACGTTCTGCCTGAGAGGTATGGGGTAGGTTAATAAAGTGTTAAGTTGCCAAAATGCTCAAGCTACATGTACAACATCAATGCAGAGGTCACAGTTTAAGTTGTGTGCTTTATGGCATCTCCAGTTGTAATGTTTAGTTAATTACATTAAAAATAAAATATTCTAACTGAGTCGGTCATTTGCTGAGCTCTGACCACATATTTTCTTATTACTAATGCTGCCTGTTTCCACCTGCCATTTGGCCTTCACTTCAGCTCATCAGTCACCAAAACTCACTCATGCCTTCCTGGGCACTATACTTGTTATCCCAACTCTCTTCACCCTTTCACTACCATCTGTAAATTCTAGCTCATCCTGAGCTTTGTTTCATATATTCCAACACTCTGTTGCATGTGTCCCATTTAGTTATCACACCTGTCCCATTATTAATAATAATAATTGTATTTCCTTGTGACATAGAAAGTGGTTATTTGTTCCTCCCGAGCTGTTGCTGGCTCTCAGAGCAATCCCATCAGTTCATTCCCACGCTCTTTCTTGTACTTCATCTTTTATCTCCACCAGCTCCAAGGTTCTTCTGTCACTCATCCACCAGAGCCTGCCAGTGTATAATCAAGCCTTTGGTTGTTGCTGAGTGCCGTTAAGTCACTGCTGACTTGTGGCAACCCTGTGGATAGTGTTGTCCATAGGGTTTTCGTGGCAAGATACAGAAATAGAATGCCAGGCCTTTCTTCCGCGCAGCTACTACTGCTGCCAGAGTTGGGACCCAGCCAGATTCGAACTGGGGACCATCGGCCTCAAAGTCCAGTGCTGGTACCATTACCCCACCAACTGACCCCTGGCCTTTGTTATTTAGGGGGAAACTGCATCACCGGGGTAAACCCACACAGTCACGAGGAGTAGGTGAAAAGGCCACATAGACAACACCTGAGTCAGGACTGAGCCCAGGTCACTGTCTCAGTGAGGGGGTAGCATTGATCTGTGTCGGAGCAATGTGCGGGAGGAACTCAAAATGCTGAGCAGTACCTGGTGCAGAGTTTTGACCCAAAACATTAACAATTTGTTATCCTCTATTGATGCTGCTCGATTTGCTGAGTTCATCCAGCAGGTAGTTTGTTCCCCCAAATTCCAGCATTTGCAGTCTCCTGGTATCTCTTGACGTATATAAGCTCTTCTTTAGGCAATGCCTCTTTTTAAAAATTCTTCTCCTTGTTTACGGAGTTCTCCATGGGCTGCTGCTTCTGTCTATGTAACTTCCACTGGCCATATAATTGTCCAAACTATTACAACTTCTTGAGAATCCTAGTTTATATTGGTCTCCCATTTGAGTTCTGTGCTTGTTGGAGTCTAGGCAGCCAAGCTAGTCTGCCTCACTAACTCTTTTTCCATTCTCCAAGGTACTTGTTCAAATCTATCTCTTTAACCAAGCTTCCTCAGTTTTCCTGTAAGTGATGTAGACAGTTTTTATTTAATAGTACTTGTGTGAAGCATTTTGGGAAGATTTATTGCATTAAAGGTGCTTCATAAATATTGGTGGTTGGGTTGTCTTCCCTTCTCTGAGTTATACTGATTTCTGATTTAATTGAGCAATCACAACATCGGTAGCATAAAATGATGAGATGCAGTTGATGTTGGTTTTCTGACTGACTGCCTTTGTTTCATTTTCTCATTAATCCTTGAAACATCAGAAATGCAGAGATTATTTTTGTCAGCATGATTAAAGAAATGTAAAATACTTTTCTGATATTTTAAATTCAAACTGAACTAACATTTCACCAAGAAAATAGTGCTGCACTGCACCTTAATTTCAATTTTTATTTGAAAAAGCTTGACCTAATTTTGTTTATTTAAACAAATGATCTGGAAATTTGTGCTTAAAGTGTTTTTTTATATGTCAATGCTGCCTATAGGAAAATCAGTCATTTTTCTTGTTTCTTGTTTATGACCATTTCCAGGTCAAATCACATACTTCAGAAAATTGAGCAGGAACTTTTCTGAGCCAGCATTGTACATCTAGTGAACCTCCCTGTACAACGTTCCTTTTGGGTGCTTGCTGGGGAAGTTGATCCATGATGGCTTGGGGGTACCATTCACTGGGTGCTCCAAGAGCATCTTGTGATCAAGCTGAGCCCACTCGTGTACGCATCATTATTTTCATCCTGACCCCGTTCTCTGTTAATCAAGCCCTCCCTTCACCTTCCTCGAAGGCAGCCCACTTTTATTACTGAAGATTTTATTTAGCCACCTCAGGTGCTGCTGAAGGTTTGCAGTGACCTTCTCAAAATGGAGATGCCTGTATGTGTGCGCTGCAGTGATCCAACACGCAGTCAACAACCATTATGTCTGTTTGGTTTTAAGTTACTAATTCACTCATCACTTGAATTTTATCAATCAATTCCTTTGCCTTAAAATGGTCGTCTTTGATGGAAATCGGGGAGGCATGAGAAAAGATGCATGCTGCATTGTCAGTCCTGTAGACTGAAGATTGGCTGACTGCCGAAAGGCAAAGAGTTGGAATAAGGGGAGTCTTTTCTGGTTGGCTGCCAGTGTCTGCTGATGTTCCTTAGGGGTCGGTGTTGGGGCTTCCACTTTTCATGTTATAGATTAATGACCTGGATGATGAAAGTCATGGCTTTATTTTTCAGCAGGGGGGTAGTGTCACGGGAGTAGAGAGCCTGCAGATGGACAGATTAGGAGAATGGGCAAAGAAGTGGCAGGTGGAAACCAGTGTAGGGAAGTGTATGGTCAGGAGTCTTGCTGGAAGGAATAAAGACATAGACCGTTTTCTGAGTGGGATGCAAATTCAGAAATTGGAGGTGCAAAGTCCTTGGGAGTCCTACTGCAGATTCCCAGAAGGTTAACTTGTGGTTTGAATCAGTACTCAGGAAGGCAATGCAATGTTAGCATTCACTTCAAGAGGACTAGAATATAAAAGCAAACATGTAATGCTGAGGCTTTATAATGCATTGGTCAGACCACATCTGGAGTATTGTGAGCAGTTTTGAGCCCCTACCTAAGAAAGTGAGATGGAGAAGGTCCAGAGGAGGTTTACGAGAATGATCCCAGGAATGAAAGAATTAACATATCGGAAGTGTTTGATGCCTCTGGACCAGTACATACTGGAGTTTTGAGGGGGCATCTCATTGAAACCTACCAAATATTTAAAAGGCTTAGATAGAGTTGTTATGGAGAGGATGTTTCCTATAGTGGGAGAGTTTAGGACCAGAGAGCACAGCTTCAGAATGGAAGCGTATCCATTTATAACGGGGATGAGAAGGAATTTCTTTTGCCAAAGGGTGGTGAATTCATAAGTCTGGTTAGGCCGTCATTGGGTATATCTAAAGCAGAGGTTGATGGGTTCTGGATTAGTCAGGGCATCAAAGGTTATCAGGAGAAGGTAGGAGAACGGGGTAGATAGGGAAATTAAATCAGCCGGGATTGAATGGTGGAGCCAACTTGATGGCCCACATGATCTTGCGTCTAATGGTCTGTGCTTTAGTTGATCTTGCAATGCACGAGCTGAAGCAGCAATGCAGTTTCAGAATGGGACTGGCTGTTGGATGAACTTAATGCCTCTCTGTAACACTGAGTGTAAGGAAATCAAGTCACTGGAAATTTGAAACAAAAATATCAGAATGCTGGAAACAGTCAGCACGTCAAGTGGCATCTGTAGAAAAAGAAATGGATCTGTCAAATCCTTTGCTGCTGATCTGAACGTTTCCAGCTTTTTTCTCTTATTCCAGAAAGCGTAAACCTGGCAGCAATTTGTATGTCATCATTTCACTAAGGCATTGGATGCACTGGCGAATAGCATTCCTTGACAAAACAGCGCAACAGCTTGCCACTCCACGGCTGCGGCGCTGACAAGAAAGAAGGCCAAATTGAGAAGACTGGGTCGGAAGAAAGGAAGAAAGCTTACACATACAAGAAATCAGTGCAGAAGTTAGGAAGAAGCCTTAGAAGGAAATGTAGCTACATTTAACATTTGGTTTGACTGCTGAGATGTTGCAGGTGTACTGGGACCAGTGTTTATACTCATGAGTCCCACGCTGTGATCCTGATCTCAGATACATTACAGCGTGTGCTGTGGTCTGAGAGATCACTTCCTCTCTGGAGAGGATAAGGGAGATGAGTGAAAACACACCTCCCTTGGTGCTTGTCTCCAAAACTGACAGTTGATTGCTTTCCAGCTGGCTCTCTGTCTGGCATTCAGCAAATCAGGGGAAAAAAACAGACAAGATGTTTCCCTTCAAGTTGGAGTACAGGAACATTCTCAAGCTGGCAGGCAGTAACATTCTGCTCAATAGTATTCTACTTCCAGATGTGGCTTTGTGATGCTGTTAATGGGGAGCCACTCATTGATGTCTGGCATCTGTGTATCCCAGGAAGAAGCATGACAGGGTGTCTTACGTCAGGAAGATCTTCAGGAGAAAAGGAAGTCCTGCCCAATGCACCCATCTCTCTGGCCTATCTAGCAGGAAGTCCCAGCTCAAGGTTCAGTTCCCCAAGCACCATCACCTCAAGATTTCCCAACCAGCAGTGAGACAATTGCGGCTGATGTAGGAATTATTGAATATTGAGAGATGACCTGTTACTTCCTACAAGAGTATTCTCTTCTGCAGCACTGGATTTGAATTTATTTAAATCTTACATCCATCCCTCAACGTGAGGGAGTGAAAATCTTTGCATTATGACTCCATCGCAATGTATAGACATGTGAATTTTAAGTCTAATGGCTTGTAGAAAGAAGCTGTCCTGTAGCCTGTTGGTCCTGGCGTTAATGCTGCGGTACTGTTTGCCAGATGGAAGCGGCTGAAACAGTTTATGGTTGGGGGTGACTAGTGTCCCCAATGATCTTCCAGGCCGCCTTTATGCACCTGCTGCTGTAAATGTCCTCAGTAGAGGGAAGTTCACACCCACAGATGTACTGGGCTGTCTGTACCACTCTCTGCTGTGCCCAGTGATCAAGGTTGGTGCGGCTCCCGTACCAGACAGTGATACAGTCAGTCAGGATGCTCTCAGTGGTGCCCCTGTAGGAGGTCTTGAGGATTTGGGGGATCATGCTGAACTTCTTCAGTCACTTGAGGTGGAAGAGATGCTGTTGTGATTTTTTTTTTTTGCCACACAGCCGGTGTGTACAGTCCAGGTGAGATCTTCGGTGATGTGTATACTGAGGAACTTGAAACTACTCACCCTCTCACCTGCAGTCCCATTGATGTTTACTGGAACAAGCCTGTCTCTGTTCCTCCTGAGCAAGGCAGATAGCTGCATGATTCAGACCAACCTGATACTACGTCCTTGTCTCGAGCAAATGGGTGCCATATTGTATGGTCTGAAAGTGTCAGCACACCAGTTAGCCTCATCATCAGTTCTCCAGGCTAATAGATTGTATCAAAAAATCACTGCTGTTTGATTCTAAAATTAAAGCGTAAAAAGTCCTGATGCAGTGGTTCTCATCATTATCGGAGAATGCTTTTTAATCGTGCTTTAACTTTTCTTGTTGTCAGCTTTCGGGAACTGCGTCAGCATTTTAAAAATTTATCTGTCAGCCTTTTTGAATTTGTATGCATACTGCTGAAAACTATTCGACACTAAATTAGCATTTCCTAGCTTGCTTCGTGGAGTGGAGAAAAGTATCATAAGGGCTTTTTAATATCGGATATTAGCTTGAGAGGCGAATGTTTGGAGTTACTTAAGAGGTTCTGCAGTTCACCAACATAGAGGACGAGGACTGAAATGCCATAGGGCATCGAGCTCCTTGTTTATCAAAATAATTCAACCAATGTTTGTGTCTGAGTGTAAAAAGGTTTCCATCAAACTTGCAACAAAGTTAATGGTTTCCCAGAGATGGAAAAATACAAACATTTAAATGGAAGTCATTCACTAATTTTTTTCCCCTAAACTATCTATGAAATTCAGACTGGTAAAATTTAACTAAATAGCAATGCTTGGTTTATTTGTTCAAAAAAAAAGGCCAAAAATTTTTGTAATAATACATACAACTAGACAATTGTGCCAGTGTAATAATTCCTTTGTTATCTTGAGAAAGATGAAACATTATGATCTATGCTTTTATTTAATGGTTTACATCTGTTTTGTGCATAATTAATTTCTGCACTTTTCAATTGTCTTAATAGTTTCCTTCGTTACAACAGTGCTCAGTGAACTTTTGTTTCTCTCAATTACTAATGGAATAGACAAGCGATGTCTGATTTTTAAATAGAACCTGAAATAGCTAGAAGTTCTTAGATTAGGCCATAGCCATATTTGTTTTTCCATCATCTAGTGTTTCTTGTAACCTATTCTCAGTTTTTTTTCACAATGTTACAATGTTAAATCATGAAGGTTATGTTGTTATACATTTCCTAGGAGTGCCACATCTTTTCATTGTCAACTGTCGGCAATTGGGAGTTTCTCAGCCCAACAGCAACCATCTTACTACTTATATTTATTGGTTTCTTCTTTTACAAGAACATATATGTGTATATCTTTAATGTATAGTTCAATAGATTCCTGTAAAAAAAAGTTGTCCAAATTTCTTAATTTATAGGAATTGATCGGGGCATGACTATGCAAGTGCGTGGACGTCAACCAGTGAGAACAGCGAGAAGAGTTTTAAAGGAGACACCTTGTAGAGTAGGCGTCTGGAGTGGGAGACAGAGTAGGAAAGGTATGGCTCAACAAGGCTTTGGTGATAACGGGTCTAGGTGAGGTAGGTTGCCTATGTAGAGTACAGACAGGAAGAACGCGTGTGAGGCCAGTGTTCTGTGGGAAGTCCGGGGGACTCCCAGCCTCCTGGATGGTCACGTCGGCGTCAGGTGCATCGAGCTGCAGCTCCTTAGGGACCGTGTTAGGGAACTGGAGACGCAGCTCAATGACGTTCGTCTGGTCAGGGAGAGTGAGAAAGTGATAGAGAGGAGCCAAAGGCAAGTAGTCACAATGGGGCCTCGGGAGACAGATAAGTGGGTAACAGGAGAGGGAAGAGCAGGAGGAGTCAGAAGCTAGATCGGGGTGGCCAACCTTTTATATTCCATGCGTCAATTTTTTCACACGAGTTCAGATGCAATTTTTTTTTTCTCACATGAGTTCTATATTAATATATTTTTACAAGAATTGAGTGGGGGTTCAAGAGTTGTATGGCGCATCTGAACTCGTGAGTGAAAAAATTGAGGCATGGAATGCAAAAGGTTGGCCACCCCCGTGGCTGTACCACTTGACAATAAGTACTCCTGCTTGAGTACTGTTGGGGGGGACAGCCTACCTGGGGGAAGCAACAGTGGCCGTGCCTCTGGCACAGAGTCTGGCCCTGTGGCTCAGAAGGGTAGGGAAAGGAAGAGGATGGCAGCAGTGATAGGGGACTCTATAGTTAGGGGGTCAGAAAGACGATTCTGTGGACGCAGGAAAGAAGCACGGATGGTAGATTGCCTCCCAGGTCCCAGGGTCCAGGATGTTTCTGATCGTGTCCATGATATCCTGAAGTGGGAAGTTGAACAGCCAGAGGTCGTGGTACATATTGGTACCAACGACATAGGCAGGAAAAGGGAGGAGGTCCTGAAAGCAGACTACAGGGAGTTAGGAAGGAAGCAGGACCACAAAGGTAGTAATCTTGGGATTACTGTCTGTACCACGTGACAGTGAGTATAGGAATAGAGTGAGGTGAAGGATAAATGTGTGGCTGAATGATTGGAGCAGGGGGCAAGTATTCAGATTTCTGGATCATTGGGACCTCTTTTGGGGCAGGAGTGACCTGTACAAAAAGGACGGTTTGCACTTGAATCCCAGGGGGGCCAATATCCTGGTGGGGAGGTTTGCTAAGGCTATTGGGGAGAGTTTGTACCAGAATTGCTGGGGGGGGGGGTGTTGGAACCGAACTGTAGAGACTGAGGAAGAGGTGGTTGGGTCACAAATAGAGAAAGCTTGGAGACAGTGCAACAGGGTGGATAGGCAGGTGATAGACAAGGGACACGCTCAGACCGATGGTTTGAGATCTGTCTATTTTAATGCAAGGATGTTATGAACAAAGCGGGTGAGCTTAGAGTGTGGATCAATACTTGGAGCTATGATGTTGTGCCTATTACAGAGACTTGGATGGCTCAGGGGCAGGAATGGTTACTTCGAGTGCCAGGTTTTAGATGTTTCAGAAAGGACAGGGAGGGAGGCAAAAGAGGTGGGGGTATGGTACTGTTGATCAGAGATAGTGTCACGGCTGCAGAAAAGGAGGAAGACATGGAAGGATTGTTTACCGAGTCTCTGTGTGTGGAAGCTAGGAACAGGAAGGGGTCAATAATTCTACTGGGTGTTTTTTATAATCCATTCAATAGTAACAGGAACATTGAGGAGCAGATAGGGAGACAGATTCTGGAAAAGTGTAATAATAACAGGGTTGCCGTGGTGGGAGATTTTAATTTCCCAAATATCGATTGGCAGGTCCCTAGAGCAAGGGGTTTAGATGGGGTGGAGTTTGTTAGGTGTGGGTGGAGTTTGTTAGGTTTCTTGACACAATATGTAGATAAGTCTACAAGAGGAGAGGCTGTACTTGATCTGGTATTGGGAAATGAACCTGGTCAGGTGTCAGATCATTCAGTGGGAGAACATTTTGGAGATAGTGATCACAACTCTATCTCTTTTACCATAGCATTGGAGAGGGATAGGAATAGACAAGTTAGGAAAGCGTTTAATTGGGGTAAGGAGAAATATGAGGCTATCAGGCAGGAACTTGGAAGCATAAATTGGAAACAGATGTGCTGGAGCTTTTGGAAAGCATCGAGTTGGATAGGTCACCGGGTCTGGATGAGATGTACCCTGGGCTACTATGTGAGGCGAGGGAGGAGATTGCTGAGCCTCCAGCAATGATCTTTGCATCGTCAATAGGGACGGGAGAGGTTCCGGAGGATTGGAGGATTGCGGATGTTGTTCCATTATTCAAGAAAGGAAGTGGGTCTTACTTCAGTGGTTGGTAAGTTGATGGAGAAGATCCTGAGAGGCAGGATTTATGAACATGTGGAGAGGCATAATTTGATTAGGAATAGTCAGCATGGCTTTGTCAAGGGCAAGTCATGCCTTATGAGCCTAATTGAATTTTTTGAGGATGTGACTAAACACATTGATGATGGTAGAGCAGTAGATGTAGTGTATATGGATTTCAGCAAGGCATTCGATAAGGTACCCCATGCAGGCTTATTGAGAAAGTAAGGAAGCATGGAATCCAAGGGGAAATTGCTTTTTGGATCCAGAACTGGCTTGCCCACAGAAGGCAGAGTGGTTGTAGATGGGTCATATTCTGCATGGAGATCAGTCACCAGTGGTGTGCCTCAGGGATCTGTTCTGGGACCCCTACTCTTTGTGATTTTTATAAATGACCTGGATGAGAAAGTGGAGGGATGGGTTAGTAAATTTGCTGATGACACGAAGGTTGAGGGTATTGTGGATAGTGTGGAGGGCTGTCAGAGGTTACAGCGGGACATAGATAGGATGCAAAAATGGGCTGAGAAGTGGCAGGTGGAGTTCAACTCAGATTAGTGTGAGGTGGTTCATTTTGGTAGGTCAAATATGATGACAGAATATAGTATTAATGATAAGACTCTTGGCCATGTGGAGGATCAGAGGGATCTTGGGGTCTGAGTCTATAGGACACTCAAAGCTGCTGCATAGGTTGACTCTGTGGTTAAGAAAGCATATAGTGTATTGGCCTTCATGAATCGTGGGATTGAGGTTAGGAGCCGAGAGGTAATGTTGTCGGTATATAGGACCCTGGTGCGACCCCACTTAGAGTACTGTGTTCAGTTCTGGTCGCCTCACTATAGGAAGGATGTGGAAACCATAGAAAGGGTGCAGGGGAGATTTACAAGGATGTTATCTGGATTGAGGAGCATGCTTTATGAGAATAGGTTGAGTGGACCCGGCTTTTTTCTCCTTGGAGTGACGGAGGATGAGAGGTGACCTGATAGAGGTGTATGAGATGATGAGAGGCATTAATCATGTGGATAGTCAGAGGCTTTTTCTCAGGTCTGAAATGGCTAGCTTGAGAGGGCACAGTTTTAAGATGCTTGGAAGCAGGTACAGAGGAGATGCCAGGGGTAATTTTTTTACAGAGAGAGTGGTGAGTGCATGGAATGGGCTGCTGGCGACGGTGGTGGAGGCGGATATGATAGGGTCTTTTAAGAGACTCCTGAACAGGTACATGGAGCTCAGAAAAGTAGAGGGCTATGGTATCCCTAGGTAATTTCTAAGATGAGGACATGTTTGGCACAGCTTTGTGGGCCGAAGGGTGTAGGTTGTGCTGTACGTTTTCTATGTTTCTTTGTTAAATCCATAAAGAGCATTCGTCAAAATCTCAAACTAAAGCTGAAAATTCTGGAATTATTCATCAGATGAGACGGCATCAGTCGAGGGGGAAACCGAGTAATACCTAGACTGTCTACCAATGCTACATCGAAACCATTGAGGACTTCCACCATTAGTGCATGCTTCAGATCTTGTGGCATAATTGTGGAGGAGGACCGATCGGCTAATCCAGGCTATCTGCATGAAGTTATTCTAAATCCACCAGCGTCAAAGCTCTTTTCTTTAGCACAACTACATGTGTGCTAAACTGTAGAAAGAAGCTCTCATAGATTGGCCACTGTATCTGGATGCCCAGGAAGCATTTTCCTTTCCAGTTGCTTTTCAGTGAGCTCTCTGATCACCAATGTTCACAAGTTGGCAAAAAGAAATAGAACAGAGACATGCTCAAAACAGCCAATGATCAAGGAAGCAATGGTGGTAATGGTGGAGGAGGGAGCAACTAACAGTCTAATTAACAGGTGGCATTTTGATGTCAACTGCTGAGTTGGACTCCAAAGGAAAGAAAAGGCATCATCTTGGGCTGCTGCAAACTGTGTATTCCCCTCAGCAAAAGCAGGCCCCTGCTGTTAAACAATATATGCATACAAAATTAGGCTCCTCAGACATCTGAAGATCCTTAAGCCTAACAGATATTTGCTGCAATTCTGTGTGACCATTGCCAATGTATGATTATCAGGCTGTGTGGAACCAATCATGGCGTGAAGTGCAAAGCAGCAGCAGGCATTCCTGAACATGTGACAATATGAAATGACTGATTTTGCAACATGACTATATGCGTGCTGAACTGTAGACGCAGCATGCCTGGTCAAAGTCAAGCATTCCCACAACCAGTGAACTGTCCAAAGTTGTGTCCTGTCATGTCATGGGTGCTGGTGGATAATTAGCAAAGGGGAGAATACTCCAAGAGCATCTCCTTCCTTAAAGCATTTGCAACTATTTTTAGTCAGAGGTTGGTGATACATCTCATCTTCCTCCAGAGAACTCAGCCGTGCCAGAGGGCAGACTTTGTTTCCTGAACACAACAGCAAGAAATAATTGAGGCTTCTGGATACAGTGAATGGATCAGATGATATCCTGAATAAAATACTGAAGATTTATCTTAAGAAATGGGCACACCACCAGTCAATAAAAGTTGCTGGTGAACGCAGCAGGCCAGGCAGCACCTATAGGAAGAGGTACAGTCGACGTTTTGGGTCGAGACCCTTCGGCTGGAAACGTCGACTGTACCTCTTCCTATAGATGCTGCCTGGCCTGCAGCAACTTTTATGTGTGTTGCTTGAAATTCCGGCATCTGCAGGTTTCCTCATGTTTACACCACCAGTCAAGCTGTTTTCAGTGCAACCAAAAGACTGTATTTTCATGGCAACTCTTTTAAATAGAGCACAGGCTTGTCCAGGCCCTTTGGCCCACAATGTTGTGCTGATATTTTAACCTACCCCAAGATCAGTCTAATGCATCCCTCCCACACAGCCCTCCATTTTCCTTATACCCATGTGCCTCCTTGATAGTCTCTTAAATGTCTCTTGTGTATCTGCCTCTACCACCACCCTCAATCGCGCATTCTGTGCACTCACAACTTCCTGTGTACAGTGAAAAAAGTACTTCTGTCATCACTCGTATCATTTCCTCCAATCACCTTGAGATTATATCCTCTCATATTAGCCATTGCCACCCTGGGAAAAGGGCACTGGTTGTCCATTCTCTGCCTCATCGTGTACACCTCTATCAAGTTGCCTCTAATCCTCCTGCACCCCTAGCTCACCCAGTCATGCTTTTTGATCCAGGCAGCATCCTGGTATGTCTCCTTTGCACTCTCCCTAAAGTTTCTACATCCTTCCAAAATTCCAGGACAAACCAAAACTGATTATAATTCTCCAAGTGTGATCTAACCAGAGTTTTATAGAGCTGCAACGTTAACTCACAGCTCTTGAACTCAATCCCCCGTACAAGGCCAATGCACTATAAGCCTTCTTAACCACACTACCAACTTGCATGACAGCTTTGAATCCATGGACTTCGATGGATCCAAGATCCCTCAGTTTCTCCATACTGCTACGAATCCTGCCATTAACCTTGTTGCACCATGCTCAACCTTTTGATTCTGAATTTTTACCTGAGGTCTTACCAACTTCTGTCTCCACAACCTCTCTACTAACTGTTCCGGTACTCTGGTTCCCATCCTAGGCACATTTTCCACTATTCCTTTTGCTAGACTAATATCTTTTTAAATAATATGTAAAGTGCATAAATGGGAAACTGTTTTAAAAGAAAAGTTTAATGTATTGCAAAGTATCTTCAAAGTACTGCAAGAACCTGATCGGTGAGTGATCTGTTGTAATCTGGAAGCTACTTTTCTGTCCAGGATGTATTTTACTGACGGTGAATTAATCAAATGTTCACTTTAACACAGGTGCAGTATCAAATGCAGTGAAGATTGATATATGTGAGATGTTTGTCAATAATATGCTGATTAACTCAACTCTTTCAAGCACACAAGTTTTAAGTTATTTCTGAGATCCGTTTGTCTGCTGTCTCTTAGTCACTTCTCACTTCAATGTGATAATTTGGAAATTGGCCAGAATTGCTCCCTGAAAGATTTGCCTGTGTTGGGAGCAAAGTAAGAGATCTAAACCTAATTGCTTCAGCAGATTTGCTTTTTACATGAAGCTTTGATAGCTTAAATAAATTAATTTCTCAGGCTGCTTTGGGACAATTTATTGTCTGATTCTGTATTATAATGCAATGCTTTGTGTATTTAAATTGTTAAGTATGGAGCCTAAAGATAAAATGCAGTTTCTCTAATCCAGCATTTGATATTTTTCACCCAAAGCCATGGATGTTCATAGATTGATCTAATTGTGAACAAGCAAACGAGTGTGTACAGTAGTACTGCTGAGCTGAACTCTCCTCTGTCATCTGACTTTCATTCAAAAGAGCCTCTTTCATTCTGCACTTCCTATGTACTGACGATGCTGCTCTTGTGTCTCTGCACCATAATAGCCATGAAAAGGAACCTCCTGACTTTACTATTTTCCAAGGCCAATTTTCCACGATTCTTTTGGCTGGACTTGTATAAAAAGGAAATTGTTGAAAAGAGTCTTCAAACTTTAATGTATTGACAAGTATGTATTGCAACATATCTTCAAAGCACCGCACAAGCCTTGACCCAGTGGGTCAGCGATCTGTTCTAATCTGAAAGCGACTTTACGGTACAGGATCTCCCCCTCCCCCTCCCACTTTTAAATCTCTTACTATCTCTTCTTTCAGTTAGTCCTGATGAAGGGTCTCGGCCAGAAATGTCGACTGTACCTCTTCCTATAGATGCTGCCTGGCCTGCTGCATTCACCAGCATTTTGTGTGTGCTGCTTACTGTCCAAGATGTATTTTACTGATGGTGAATAAATTGACAATTAGAGGCATGTTAAATATTTATTTATATTTAGCAGGAAAATTCTGATAAAGCACCCACTACTCCAACCTCTGTTAATTTCGTATGCCTCAATTTGGAATTCAAGGTGAAATATTGGAGAAGCATATCACCAGCTGGGCATATATGGGGGGGGGGGAATCCTCAAAATTTTTACTAAGCTTTTATTCTTTTTGCTGCCTATTGCAATACTCTGCAATATGCTATCGATAATTTTTGGTTGCTGTCTATGGTGGGTTTTTACTGTAGAGCTCAGTGCACTTAATATGTGGATCTTTTTGCAGATTAACACTAAGGTTACATGGAATTGCCTTGCTTGTTTTCTTGGCATTGGTTTGCAATGGATGCTTGAGCAGGGAGGTTGCAGAGTATCAGAGATAACAAGGAGAGTCATAATGATGCCATATTTGAGGAAATATATTCATATTTTTAAATCATGTCCAAGTAAGGAATTCAGCATTATTTCCTCTTGACTTTAATTTTTGGTCCACATGTTAATTGATGTACTTTAACACAGGAGATTAGAAAGCATTGCCATCATACCTTGAATATTTGATTAGAATTGATTCTGAGAATATTTCATTAGTATATAACTGGAGAAAAATCGTTTTCACCAGATTCAGGTTTTTAAAATTTGAACTGTTTACATTATCTACTTATCAAATGCTTAGGTCATCTTAAGCAATATTGATTATTTTGTATTCTAATTGTTGAATGATTTTGCATTCTGTGAATATTTAGGAAACTTAAGTTTTTATCTTTTCTCTCGGAAAACGACGCACTTTGTTCACTTCTCTTCGGTTTGATTTTATGAGTTTACCATGAACATGGTGAACTTTAAAGGCCAGAAAATGTGTGTTTGGGAGCAGTTAATGGGTTTAAATCTAGGACACAACAACACATCAGGAAGCTGATTCCAGTCTAATGACTTCTGCATGTTATTGAGGCAGGGCAAACAACGAATAGCTAATCCACTTCCTGATGTGGGAGGCATGACAAATATTGAGGCTGGAAGCCTCTTGTTTAACTTTTTGTAATGCATTGTCTCGGTCCCTTTGAACCAGATAACCATAGGGAAAGATGAGTTTCTGCAGCCATGACTGAGGTGTGTCGATGACATGTGTGTTTTTTGTCTGAGAAGAAGGATTTGATAACCTGGGCACTAGGCAATGGTCTCTATTCATCCTGAGACCAACCTAGAGCATTCACTTCCAATTAGGTCAACTTTGGGCTGGGTGTCTGTCAGGGCCTTTAACTCCAAAGGGTGCTAGGAAATTCTGACTTTTGGGTTTATTACCTGAAAATTCATCTACACAATTTGATATAAGCATCCAGGTCAATGTTTCATTGGGCTGAGTCATGTCTACCCGTGGCTGGCAGTTCCACTGGAAGTCATTGCTGTGTCTTTGTGGATCAACTTGTCTGACTTTCACAAGTGTGCATTGCTTCACAAAAGCCGGAGATAAGCTGGGTAGGTGGAAGCTGGCACATTCAATCTTCCATCGCACTGCTGGCCTCGGACTGACTTCAGCTGTAGAGCATCAATATAATGAGCACAGAGGCAGAAAACAGGGGAACTCAGTGGGTTGAGCAGTGCTCGTGGGGGGAAAGGATTGTCGATATTTCATATGGAAACCTTGCAGCATTCCCTTTCCTCCCATTCGACCCACTGAGTTCCACAGGCAGATTATTTTGTTGCTCCATATTTTACCATCTGTAGTCTCTTGTGTCTCTAATGAATTCAGGGCCAGATGGAGGAGCCAGATGCATCTCCATAGCTCTGTGCCAGGGTGGCAGGCATGGCAGTGTGACCCCATTTATTGGACTGGCATCAATGAGCCAGAGTTAAAGGACACATGTTTTGCTTATTTTAATTTATCCTGTATAACTGGAGAGGGTTGACCTGGATTGGAAGGGGATATGATTGTGTTATATAAAAATTATGACCACTATAGATAGGGTAGACTAAGAAATATTTTCCTTTTCCAGAAGTAGTTAGAGAATGTGGATTTAAGGTGAAGGGTAAGAGATTTAGATTAAATCTGAGGGTTTTTTTTTTCACCTGGAGAGTGGTGAGTTCCTGGAGCACAGTTCCTGAGAGAGTTGTAGAAGCAGAGTCACTGACAGCATTAAACATTTGTCTAGATCAGGGGTTCCCAACCTGAGGTCCACCAACCCCTTGCTTAATGGCAAGGGTTTATGGCACAAGGAAGTGTTGGGAACCCTTGGTCTGGATGAACACTGAATTGCCTAGTCCTATGGCTATGACTAAGTGCCAGAAGATGGGATTAGTATGGAAGGTGTCTACTGGTTGACATGGATCTGGTGGGTTTTATGGCCTGTTTCACCGCTATTTGAGTTCATGACTTAACATTTATATTTAAGTCCTAAGACATTATAAGGTTTTTTTTTCCTAATGCTTATTTTAGTCTATTTGAACTGTTCTTAAACAGATCTGATCATCAGAAAAACAGTTTAAAAAAAAACAAACACTTTGGTAGAAGCAAACTGTTTAGAAAGGATTCATGCGGGCTGCACAAACGGGTGAGGCCTTGGTTTCAAGAACCATCTTGCATCAGGGGATGGCCGTGGCAGGTGCACCTTGTAGTCAGTATTTCTTGTAGAGTCGCGAGCGGTTAGTATCTCTGCAGGGAAAACTTGGATCCTGTGTGGTAGGCGGTCAGCTGAGCCCAATTCATTTCTTTTTAGCTTTTGCAAGGGAATTTTATTAGTCTGTTATTGTTCAGGTTTAAATGTTTGAATTTAAGCTAATTAATGGCTCAAATTAAAATATTTCACCGGAATTTCATACAGATCACTAAAGATTTTTACAATTGCATATCGTGAAGTAGTTTTGAGGCCTTGCCTAGGATTATGCATTTTATTTTGACATATATTTTCCTTTGCACAAGACCATGAGCATTCTCAACATCTTTGGGAACTGTACCATGACATTTGCTCAGCATTTATCATCAGCTTTTTAAATTAAAGATACTTGAGCAGAATTTTAACTGACCTCACTCACAAGAGCAAGGTGAATGGATGTTTAATTTGATGTTTGATAGTTACCACTCTATTCCTATAAATAGCCATTTTATAAGAATGGTTATTTTCACTGTCTGATGCATAGTCCTCATAAATATGGGAAAATCAGTGTATTCTGTTATTAAGATTCCAATACCTTTTCAATAAATTAACTCACATCTTATCTAATAAAACTTTGTGAAGGAAGGTCATTGGCCTGAAAAGTTAACTGTTTTTCACTCTCCACAGATGCTAACTGATCTGCTGTGTATTTCCCACAATCACAGTTTTTATATTGCATAAAATCTAACCTGCCTATCACAAATGCCAAGATTGGTCTTAATCTCCTGGAACTGCTACTTGCAGATTATTGGATCATAGGATTTATCTGCTTGCCTCAAACTCAAGATGTCTCAGTGGTTTATGATCAATCTCTACTTTGATTATGGGAGGAGTGTAGGAAATTTGGCTCTTAATCTGTGCTCAAGCATCAATATGGAGATGGCTAGATACACTTCACTAATTGTTCTTAGTTTGAGGCACAGATTTTGCCAGGGAACTTCAGCAGTCCCAGACTTGCTGTTGCCCCACAGGGTACCAGGAGCATCAGCCAACAACCAACATGGGTTGGAATTGTCTTTATGTCTGAGAAGGATCCAGTCACAAACAAGATCATACACAATTTACCAACAGCTGCCATGCTGATTTTAATGGACTATCATGTACTGCTTAATCACTAATAGAGTCAGGTCAGTTGCAGACGACACCAGATCTTACTCTTTTCATGGTTAAGCGGCATAGAAATAATCGAAGATGAAGAATACCAGGATTAGAATTGAGCACAAACTATTTGACCACTTCAAACTGTGAAAGCAGAACGTCAGCTGTCTTTGAGCCTAAAAGGATACAACAGAAAATGGAGTTCCAGCTTTCAGGAGCTTCGTATAACTGGGGATTCGCCATTGTTGCCCACATTCAAAATTGCATTCACAATGTTCTGTTTCAGATGAAAGATTGGAGAGCAGTATTTTACTGTGGTCCATGGAGGGAAAATAAAAATTGAACTAATGATTCGCAATTGATTAATGAAGAACTAAGAAGATTGTTAGCATTACTTAGAGTAGGGATTGCTGGAATCTTGGATTATAGTTTGCAGAATAGTAACAAAGGCAATGGAAGTGCTGATTGGAGTCATCGTCTGTTACTGTTCCACAACCAGCTCGTCTTCACGCTATACTTAATATCAGAAATTCAGAACGTGGTTTGCTGGCACCTATTAATAGTTGTATCAAAAAGTATTGTGCATCCAGCATCCAATTTCGTAAAAACAAAAACCGGAATTTATTCCTCCTACTTTTTCTTTCTGAGCTCATGACTTGAAAATTATGCTGAAAGAATTTTAAAGCCTAGTTCTATAAAACCCCAGTTAGACCGCACTTGGAATATTGTGTTCATTTCTGTTTGGTTCATTGTAGGAAGGATGTGGAAGCTTTAGAGAGGGTGCAGAGGAGATTTACCAGGTTGCTCCATTGTTACGTAACCGGCAACAATGAATATCAATCGAGACAGGTTATATAAAAACAACCAAACATTTATTAAACACGGATAAACAATTTAAAAAAAAACAAACGAAAACCTTAACTGGAAGTTAACCGCTATGCGGCCATTCAACAAATCGCCACTCAGTACTGGTTCTTAAAGCGATAAATGCGTAAACAGTTCTTAAAGTGGTCAAGTCAAATACAGTTCTTAAAATGGTAAATTTGAAAGTCCAGCAGATTTATACATTCAATTAAGAGAGACTTCTCTGGAGGAGGTGACTTCATAGACGCAACTTTCCTGCTGGTTCTGTCCAAAGGATTCACGATGAAGGAAATAAACGGCTTAAAAACAACTGACCTTTCTTCTGGTGAGCAAATCCTGCATGAACTACCTTTCTCTTTTGGCAGGAGTTATCTTTAATGCAGGTCGCTACTTCAGTGAAGACTCAATAAGGTCGATCCTTTGTTAAACTGCTGAACGATGCCAACTTCTCTTAATCCTTCAGGTCCTGTACTTTGATAAAGTCTTCACTCTCCAATACCACTGAAAAGGTACATCAACAAATCTGGCAGAAATGGGTAAACTGCCAATCCAGCACTATTGTACCTTACAATAGAACGTAACACTCAGTTTTAAAAATGAAACTGCGTCATAAAACAAATACACAACGGAACAGAGGCATTGACTAACATTCTAGCTGGAAAACTAACTGCATCACCAGGGGTCTTCCCTTTTATACCCGTGGTGAACATGTCATCACGTGACCTCACATCGGCGGGAAAATTACATCAGGTGACTTCCAAAAGACCATTACCTCATTCTCACAAGAAAGTCACAAAATCTCCTTGAGGTATGTAACACCATGAATTGGAGAGCATGCATGAGCCAGGGCTTTTCTCTTTGGAGTGAAGGAGGGTGAGCGATGACTTGATGGAGGTGTACAGGATGATAAGAGGCATAGATCGAGTGGACAGCTATAGGGACTTTCATAGGGCAGAAATAGTTAATACAAGGGGCCATAATCTTAAGGTAATTGGAGGAAAGTGTAGGGGGGATGTCAGGGGTGCGTTTTTTTTTTTTACAGAGTGTGGTTGGTGTGTAGAACATGCTGCCGGGGCGGTAGTAAAGACAGATGTATTAGGATATTTAAGAGACACTTAGATGGGCAAGTGGATGATTGAAAGATGGAGGGTTGTATAGAAGGGAAGGGTTAGAATGATTTTGTGTCTACATTTTCAAAATCAAGGGCTAAAGGGCCTGTTCTGGGCTGTAATTTTCTTTGTTCTAATTGATGAAGAGTGAAGATCCTGAGAAGGTGCAACTAGCATTAGTTTAGATTTAAAATGCCGGCAAACACTGATCGTAGCCAAAGGGCTTTTTGAGCATCTGTAGTGCCTTTTAATTCTGCATTGTCCAGTGCGTAGTTTCCAGTCCCATTACAAGTGAATATGATAAGATTTTTCAAGACAAGTGGTCTTTGAGGCAGAACAGTGATTGGATTGAGGATTAACTATGCAGTATTGTGGCAGGGAGCAAAAGCATTGGGCAGGGTAGAAAGTAGAAATTTCATGCAGGGAAAAGAAGTGCCCATGAATTGAACAGAATATCTGCTACCCAAACTTTCAAAACTAACTTCCAAGGATGTGAACTGGTGAAAAAAGACAGCTTCTAGGAAATGAATTTTAATCATGGATGAAATTCTGAGGAGTATGTAAATGATAGTAGTTCTTGTTAAGAATTTTAGAGAACAGTGTACAATTGTGTTCCACATAGTATTGAAAAGAATTGTTGTCCTCTCATCACACAGCTGCGTTTGGTTGCCATGAGTCTGATATGTTCTTCCAACACTCGATGCAAACCCAGCACTTGAGAATCCCTTTCTCTAAACAAACTTGGACCATAAGATACAGGAGCAGAATCAGACCATTTGGCCCATTGAGTCTGCTCCGCCATTTCATCATGGCTGATCTATTTACCTCTCACCTTCAATCTCCTGCCTTCTTCCTGTAGCCCTTCGTGGCCTGACTAATCAGAACTTCTTCCATGACGTGTGGATTGGTGCAGTGAAGCTTTTAGTTGATAGTGCATTATATGTATTGTTTTTTAGGAGTGCCTAATGTCTTGAAATTCATGTGCATTATCACTGTATCCTTGCCTATCGTTGTATTTATAGAGGAGAGTTTCAGCCCACATAGGCTTGTGAGCCACTGATTGAATGATGTGAGCTGAATGTAATGCAGGTTGCATCATTTCATAAATGTTAAGGGAGTTTATTAGTGGTTGAAGGAATTCACCTGGATCTTGAGTGATTCGTGAGACACTTAATTGCTTAAGCTTAAAAACTACGTAATGTCACATTCTGGGCAGAAGATGTAACGTGCAGTAGCTCTCCCTGGTAATGAATAGTTTTCATTTTCATGGGCATCCAAAAGTCGATTTTGTCCATCAGTACGAAAATACACAAAAAATCACTCAATATGGTAAGCACACCTCCATAGTATTTGTAATGAATGGTATCAAAAGCACATAGACTGATGAGAAAGAACAGTTGCTAAAAATGGAGAGAAAAAAGGAACCAGTTCCGCTGATCATGAGCACGAGGATGTGCACTTGCATCAGACTTCAGAATTTAGTACAATTATGGAAGGTTGCTCATATGGAGGGTGTCTATGTTTGGCGTTTGTAACCCAGGAACTGCCTGTACTCGGTGTGATCCTTTTATAACAGAATGTGAGAGAAGGAACAAGCAGAAACATTTGATACTTCAATTGTTATTAGTAACTAATGACCTGTAAATTTGAAGGGAAGAGAGTTGGTGACATTCATGGTTCTTTGGTCTGTCATAAAGCAGCTCTGGTTGGAAAATATATTCACATTTTATGGGCTAAAATATGTGAGTTGTTTCTATATTGTTACAGATTGCCTGCTATTCCACTATCATCAACAATGTATTTATGTGAATAGATTTGGATAACTCCATCTGTATAGCCAAACTGCTTTTGAAATGACTGCTAAGGCTAGGCTGTCCGCCCACAATCGGTTCTAATTGTGCTTGGAATCGTTATGATTTCATAAAGTGTAATTATAGTTCATTTCTGTCCAAAACTATTTATGTAGTCACAAATGTGAATTGTCTAATTATGTCTGTCAATTAGTCATTGCAATAGAATAATTTTTTTAAAATTCCGTGTTTTAAAACTGCTAAGTGCAGTAACTCAATGCGTTGATAAAGCAGGAGGTGGGAAGATGGTGTATTCATCAACTTAATGACTGTTTGAACAACCTAGGATTTACCTCGTCTAAAACCACTGAATCTGCAGCAGGCAATTTCCCTTCAATCAATGTACTTTGGAACTGTCTTCATCAACTAGCGCTTTCAAGATCTTCAGGAGGACTTGACTCTCAAGCATGTGGATACGGCACCTTTAAGCGGAAGAAGGTACATCTCCGTGGCTGGAAGTGAGGGAGAAGAGGACTGCAAGCCAGACTGAAACACCAAGCAGAGAAAGTTCCTCAACCCAGCATCTTGTTAGCAAATGTACAGTTGCTGGAGAACAAGATTGAGGACCTAAGGCAAGATTGCTCTAACGGAGAGAAATGAGGAATTGCCATATTCTGAGTTTCACGAAGACATGGCTCACTCTGGACTCACCAGAAATATTGATAAGACCAGAAGGCTTGTTGATACATAGGAAGGACCAGACTGCTGATTCAGAGGAGGCTAAATATGGGGGTTTATGTTTCATGATAAACTCTTCAAGGTGCTCGGACATGGCAGTTTTGATGCACTCTTGTTCCACCGACCTGGATTGTTGACCAACAACAGTGCTGTTTTCAGCAGAGGTGGTGACGCCAGCATGTAGGAAGGAGATTGAAAATCTGGCTGAATGGTGCCTCAACACACCCTCTCACTCAACGTCATCAAGACCAAGGAACTGATTATTGACTTCAGGAGAAGGAAACCGGAGGTCCATGAGCCAGTCCTCATTTTTGGATCAGAGGGTGGAAAAGGTCAGCAGCTTCAAATTCCTCGGTGTTATCATTTCTGTCCTGGGCCCAGCATATAAGTGCAATTATGAAAAAAGCATGGCAGTTCCTCTACTTCAGTAGAAGTTAATGAAGACTTGGCATAACATTTAAAACCCTGACGAACTTTTATAGATGTGTGGTGGAGAGTATATTAACTAGTTGCATCATGGCCTGGTATGGAAACAGCAATACCCTTGAACTGAAAATCCTACAAAAAGTAGTGGATACGGCCCATTCCATCACCGGCAAAGCCCTCCCCACCATTGAGCACATCTACATGGAGTGCTGTCGCAGGAAAGCAGCATTCATCATCAGGGACCCACACCATCTTGGCCATGTTCTCCTCTCACTGTTGCCATCAGGAAGAAGGTACAGGAGCCTCAGGACTCTCACCACCAGGTTCAGGAACAGTTATTACCCCTCAACCATCAGGCCCTTGAACCAGAGGAGATAACAACAATCATTGGACTCTGTTTCAGGCACTCCACCTCATCTTCTTGCTATTTATTGCTTATTTATTTGTTGTTTTGTATCTGCACTGTTTATTGTTTTTTGCAGATTGGTTGTTTGTCCTGTTGGATACAGTCTTTCACTGATTCTATTATGTTTCTTTGTTTAACTGTGTATGCCTGCAATAAAATAAATCTTGGTCGTATATGGTGATATATATGTACTTCGATAATAAATTTACTCTGAACTTGAACTTTGATAATTGCTTATTTAAAATTTGCTTAGTAGTTAAATATTTCCAATGTTCAAAGTATTTTTTTTTAAAAAATGAGTCAGGAAGATGTGAGCTTACTTCCCAGACACACTTGATTATACACAATATTTAGTATTTTAACCTGCAGTCATGGGCCATTTTGAGAGTGAGCTAATTTTTCAGTCAGTGTTGAATGTTGTTGAATCTTGATTTTGAACTTCATATAATGTGCACTTAAAGTGATGCAAATTCCTGTGCTTTGACTGATGGTATTTAGCTGGACAGTACTTATAAAATCCGTCTTGGCTGGTGGCAGCTCCTAGGTCTAGAAATTGTATTGAATAATGCATCTCCATCAAACAGTAAAACTTCATCCTAACCCCGCACACTGACCATGATGAGATACTTCACATGCCAGTAGTGAGCTCCTGTAAGTTCCGTCTGAGATTTTTGTGTTATGATGAGTTGTTTGAGAAAGACAATGACATAAATGGGTAGAATGGTGTCTCAATGCCTTGTTATATACCTTGATGAATGATGCAAGCCTTGATTAATTGAGTAGAATGCAATTGAGGCAGAAATCTGATGTGGCAAAAGTTAACAGGCCTGTCCCTTTCGGAAAGTTTAGCAACAAAATTATTTGAATGACTATTTTTTGACAGAAGTTTCAGTCTTGTCATCCCCTCCAGCTTGATTGCTCCAGCCATTCCCCCCACCCCCCATAGCTGAACTCCTCAACCTACTGATGTCCTTTGATTTCAGGCATCCTTCTTCTGCCTTAAATCAATCTGTAACCCATCCCTTGGGTCTTAAGTCTTTTATCTTAACTCATCCATCTTCTGTTTCCTCAGTTCCTCATTCATTACCTCAGTACGATTCTTCACCTGAACCCAACCCATTTGTCTACAATATCAAATACCCCTGCAATGGTGCTTAACTATGCAGCTAAATATAATATTAGCAAGTACACCTGAAAGCTGTGATAATTTAACTACATTTGCAGTTTTAAGTTCATTATTCTGTTAATTAAATGGTGCAAAACTCTAATTTCATTATGGAGTTTACAAAGTAACCACCTGGGAAGGTTTGTAAACCTTATTTTGTTTATGTGCATTGCTTAATGTGCTTTAAGACTACAGGAGTAACTCATGGACAATCTGATAGCATTTCTGTTGGCAGGGGTTGAGGAATTTGGTAAGTTGTTATATTTACTTTCCATGTATATGTTTTATGCATTGCAGTGTCATAAGACAAGATAAATTGCAGTTTTGTTCAATGAGTTTTGGATCATCAAACCATTTTCTTGAAGTTATATTAACAAATTTCCCCAAAAACTCAATGGCAATTTACAGTATTATGTAATTGAAAATTAACTAAACCTGACGTAAAAACCTTTTCAGAGTCAAATCACAACACTTAGGAAATATAACCAAGTACAATTAACCTTTCCTTCCTTGTCACAATTTCTTAGCAAATTGTGCATAAGATATCAATCCCAACATATGATTACTTTCGGAGAACTGCAGGAACTTGGACTAAGAGTGACCACCACCATCACTTCCCTCAGTATTGTTACTAACCCCATGAGGTCCATGATCTGACTTTCCAGTGGTCCAGTGGCTCAATAATCCCAAGCATCTTCACTTAACACAAGGATTTCCAACCTTTTTTATGCCATGGACCCTGCCATTAATCGAGGGGTCCGTAGACCCCAGATTGCGGACCGCTGCTTTTGGAAATCTTCAAAGCAACCAAAAGAGACACTGAATATTAAACCCAACTTCTTCACTCAACCACTTGGCTATTGCTGTCTCCATTTGCATGTACAATATCATTTTTATATGAAGTATTAAAATTTGATGTAGCTTAAGTTTTCTTATTCTTAAATTAGTCTTAAGACAATGAAAGAAAATGTCAGGTGGAATGTAAAACCGACTGTGTTTCACCAGTGCTTACTTGGTTTCTAATAATTGTTAGAATCCAATAGATATTATAGTGTATACCATTATATACAGTTCCATTTTTTGTAACTACATTTTTATAATAGCTTTCACAAGTCTTAAACTCTAATCGTAACCTTTGTTTTATGTGTTATGTTGACCTTTCATCAAATGAAGATGCACTCTTGTGTGGAACGAGTACATATTGTGCAGTTGTGCTAGTGAATTTTGTAGCCCCCTGTACTGAAAAACAGCTTGGTGACAGTTAACCATTTAAACTTCATGGTACCCTGTTTCTCCCCCTAAACGGAAGAGCCTGTGGATAATAAACAATAAAGGAATATTGCAGAGGATCATCACAGGAATTAACTCTTGCAGGTATTATGTGGAGATCATGTTGAAAATGGCAGAGAAATTTCTAAATTCTTATTCTTTCACTCTTTTCATTCTTGATTGCAGTTAACTTGGAACATTTGATGATAAAAGATAAATAACTAGGCTTTACTGCAAATATACAGTACTTGGGTCATTCTTATTAGCAAAAGCCACACCTACAGAATTTCAGTGGTCACAGAATGTCAGGAGGACCATTCATCCCTTTGTCCATACTGGCCCTTTTTGAGAGCAGTCTAGCAATAACCCACTCCCTTACCCTTTCTCCATAGCCCTGATGGTTCTTTTCCCTTCAATATACTTGTCCAGTTTGCTTTTAAATGTTCCCAGTTTTCAAGGATGGTTAGAATGTAATTAGGATATATTAGAAAAAGTTAGGAAATTGATTTGATCATGAAGAATATTACTCTATTTCATTCATCTTTTCGAATCCAATTAAAGCAAGAACCACTGGAGCCATTAAAGAACTTTAGCTTTGAATTATTATTAGTCTACCCTTTTAGCATTTGGTAATCTTGGTAGCATAATTCATGAGCTTGGATAATTCACAGGCTTGCATATTTGCTAGGCACCAATACTCAAATAATTGAATATGTAGACAAATCCTTTGTTAAATAACATGCTTTAGTTCTGCAAAAAATTTTATATACATTACCAAAGTGGGAATCCATTTTGAAGCGGTAAACTGTCCAAATCTGGCCTTCCCGGCAGTGTGACGAATAACATGACAACCAACTAATGATTCTTATTTACATCATTTGATATCCATGGATGAACAGGCATTTAGAGCTAAGAAGCCATTGACTTATTGAAACTCCTGCAAGTGTTTCAATTCAAATTGACCATCAAACCTCATGCTAAGTTCTGCATATTAAAATACAGCCAATACTAATGGGATTTTCACCATATCCAGTTATGTCAAAAGTGGATTGGGGCGGGGGGGGGGGGGGGAACCATGAAGTGCATTTTAACCTCTTGCATGATTTAAAAAATTTACTTATTTGTTTCCTGCGGGGCTTTGTAGAACTTGTCAATATGGCTTCTTATCTTTAGGTGGCACACGAGCACAAGGCTTTACAGTTCAATTCTCACCTCTGTCTGTACGGAGTTTGTATGTTCTCTCTGTTACCGCACGAGTTTCCTCAGGGTGTTCTCATTTCCTCCCACAGTCCAAAGATGTACCAGTTGGCAGGCTAATTGGTTATTATAAGTTGTCACATGGTTAGGCCAGGGTTAAATTGGGGGTTGCTGGGTGGCGCAGCTCAAAGGGCCGGAAGAGCCTTTCTGTGCTGTACCTCAGTAAATAAATAATCTTTATGGGTTACGAGAGCAGTCAGACTCCAACTGGGGCCAGCACACATACTGCACTTGATGTACTGCCAGTAGATTTTCTGTACAATCTGTACTCAATCATTCACATTTCAAATTGAGCTCTGTAAATAGTGCAAAACATTAATATTCAGTATTTTAAAACTTAATATGAACTATGAAGAATAGACTCTCATTGCTTATCTTTCTTTCCTGTTCAACATTTGCATGGTAGTAAGATATGTCACCTCTCTCCTTACACCACAAACTGAAATTATTAACTGCAATCCCTGGCTCTCAACTAAAAATTATTAAAGCCTGAAGTATGATTTTTACCTGAGGTATAGCATTTTTGATGTGTGACTCTGTTTATGCATGCTGGTCTTAATAAATGCAGTCACAATAAAAAAAAACAGGTGAGGAATTATAAATAAAGCAAGATTCCTGTGTGCAAATACTGGAAATCCTGAAATTTACATTTTTTTCATCATTCAGATAAATAATCAATAATCCCTTGTGTGTCTTCCAAGCAACTCTTTTGACTGGCTTTTCTTTTCCCAGTAAAGTCACCATGAGATGTTTGCTTTTAGAGGAATGAAAATTGTGTTGAAAAGTTGCGATGCCCTGTGTGTTTTCGTGTGATGCACTACTTCAGTCTTTGCACATGAATTCAACATAGAATCATTGATTTGATGTGATCGTCAATGTTTTTATACATGACTCTCTGTGCAAAATATGAAATTGCTGGTTTGTAGCAGACACTGCTACAGACACCGGAAAGCTAAAACACATGAAAAATACAAAATGCACTTGACCTGACAGGCAGCATCACTGGGGTGAAAAACAGAATCCTTCATTAGTGTGTGTTAGATCTGGTTGAAAGAAAAGGATCTGGTTTAAGTGAACTTTTAAAGCCTTAATAATTATTGCTTAAGCTCGCAGGCACTGTAAGTTAATTTTGTGTTTCATTCCCTTAAACGTTTAAAAATTACAGGGCTTTTCACATAATATCAAATAATTTATATTTTCGAAGTTTGCGATCAGTGACTGGCCTGGATTACTCTACTGTCTCACAATGGTCCCACTGAACAATGAGCAGACATTTTATAGCAAGTAATTATTGGATAGATTGAAGCTACAGTTTGGTTTCTGCAACAAGCACAGTTCCAGACCACTATAAAGACTTAAGCTGTATGTTACACAGAATTGAGTTTACTGCCACAGGTTTCAATGTTAAAACTTCATCATTCAACCCTGTAACTGGATACAATCAGGTACTGCTTCAGCTCATCTACTGCTGAAATCCTCCTTCATGCCTTTGTTACCTCTTGGCTTAAGCATCTCTGTGCTCTGGTGGGTAACCACAGTTAACTTGTGCTCATCCAAAATTCTCTTCAAGTCTGGTTAATGAATTCTGCGTGATCTTGCTGACAGCTCTAGCTTGCACTTGACAATCATTCTGCTGTAAAATGCATAGGTTTTCCAAACCTCATGCTGTTACTTCTGCAACAATTTCTAGTCCTACAAGAACTGAGGATCTCTTTGTTCTTCCAATTCTGGTTTCTTATTTTGTGTGTCAACCCCAGCTGAAATATCTAGGAATTCTTTCCTTAAAACACTCACCCTCTGTACCTCTAGTTCCTTCTTTAAAAATCCATAACTTTTATCAGGTCTGCAATTATTCTTGTATCTTTTTCCTTCTTCCTACCTTTCCCTCATATCAGATTTTTGCTTGATATTCCTTTTCAAGAGTCTTGGGACCATGAATTGTAATGGAAATGTCATATGAAAACAAGCTATTCTTGCTGAATTTTACCTTCTGCCTTAGTTACAAATACATGCCCTCGAAGTTATAAAATCTACAACGAGTTGGTAAATAGGATCTAAAATTGGTTAAGTAATATTAGACAGAGGGTAGCTGTAGAAGGGCGTTTTTCTGACAGCCTTTGGTGTTCTGCAGAGATCAATTTTATATATAGGTGATTTGATTAGCGATTTTTGCAGATAATGCGAAAATGTGTGGAGTTGCAGATGGCAGAGATATAGCAACACGTAGATCAGCTAGAAATTTGGCAGAAAAATGACAGATGAAGTCGATCTAGATAAGTGTGAGGTGATGCATATTTGGAGGTCAAATTCAAGGGGAAAGTGCACAGTAAATTGTAGGGCCCTGAGGAGCATTGAAATACAGAGGGATGTTAGGATGCTCTCCGAAAGTGGCAACCCAGGTGGGCATGCTGGTGAAGAAGGCAGGCGGCATGCTTGCTGCCTTTGGCTCAAGCCACTGAGTGTAAATGTTGGGAGGTTATTTTGTAGCTATACAAGACTTCTTTATGCCTCAATATTTAGAGTTTTGTGTGCAGTTCTGATTACCACATTGTAGGAAGGCCATCGAAGCAATGGAGTGGATGAAGGAGAGGATCACCAGCTTGCTGCCTGGATTCAAGCACATTAGCTCTAAGAAAGATTGAACAAACTTGAATTGTTTTCTCCGGGAAGCTGGTGAGGTGTGACCTGACAGAAGTACACAAAATTATGTAGGGCGTAGATTAGGTGGATGGTGAAAGTCTTTGTCCCAGAGTGGAAGTGTCAGATACTAGAGGGTATAGGTTTAAGGTGAGAGGGGAATAGTTATAAGGAGATTTGTGAGACTTTTTTTTAAAACAGAGTCATGGGTGCCTGAATTGACAAACACCCAAGTAATTGTGGGATAGCAGGTTATGGACGAAGTATAGACAGGTTGGATTAGTGTACATTGGCTTCATGGTTGGCGCAGACATGATGGGCCAAAGGCAATGTGACTTTGCCATATCTTTCTGTGTTCATCTCTTTGACTTCTTGATTTGCTCCTTGTAAATACCTTTCATGCTTTTTCCGGATGACATCACAGATTCCCTTCAGACCTTGTGTGAACTGGATTGTGTTGCAAAAACCTCAGTCCACGTTACAGCTCTGTTTTCATGGCACCCATGGCCAGTGTGATGCCTTCATTACAGACTGGAGCATCTTAAAGGTAACTTGCATTAAGAATGATTATAACTTCCTGAAAGTTTGATATCATTTCTTACATAAGGGATTTCTGCAAAGGTACTTAGCCCCAACAAAATTTCAGTAAATCTGCATGATAAATGGAAAGGATAATCTGCTTTCCAGTAGGAGGTGTGATTAGCCCTTAAAATCTTCCCCATACTGAAGTAATTGATTCTGTTTTCTTTACATCAAAAAAAATTCTGCATAAATTGTTATATTTATTAAAGTATGACAGAGCAGATCTTATTTTTCCTGTCACTTTTGACATCCAAAAATATTTATAGCATCTGTGTTGGTGTTAAATTGTCATTTTTTTGCCAAATGGTAGGAAGTGTACGTTACTCATGGGAAACTTTGCCTCCCACAAGGCTTTATTATCCCCGGTTGGTTACAGTTTTTTCCAGTTCTTTTTAGCTCAAAAACTTCTGATCCTTAATTTGCTAGAAATATAAGTTAATGACATCACGGTGAGAACAACTGGATACCTGGGGTCTTTGTGAGTGGAGTGGGGAGGGGTGACCCTTTACCCAATGAGAATCCAAGAATTAAAGAATGGTAAATTAGAGTGATAAGACTCACTATCAAATTACTTACAGAAATAGAAGTAAGCAGGAGGAACAAAAGATTGGATTGAGGAGGGGAATGCAAAAAAAAAATTATGATAAAGAATTAAGATATTAGACAAGTTCTCCAGTATATTTTTTTTCTGAAGAAGTGAGAAATCCCAGATTAATTTTTAATTTTCTGGACCGGGGTTGGAAAAGTGGTTTATGAGTAAGCATGAACGTTGCTAAAAAGGCAATAAGAGACTTTAATTAGTAACTTGCACTATTAAACATAAAACAACTTTCTTGGTTTTATTATGTACTGTAATGAAAGTGCAAATCCAGCACATTGATGTAAAGTATGTGTGTATAGTGTGCTCTTGACCTATAAGAAAGACAGGATGTGTAGGCTCACATACAGTTAGTTTCGTGCAAGAATCAAGCTGCAGATATAAATTCTGAGACTTGAGGAGCTGAAACAAAGTGTAATTTGTTAATTCCGAGACTCTCCCGAATTGCGACTGCAACTGGGAGGACAGTTAGTCTCATTACTCAAGTCCATCAAGGGGGCATCAACTTTAGAGTAAGTGGTTGGTTTCACCAGATGGTGTACCTGCCACTGTTCTAACAAGTAACAGGAGAACTGCAGATACGATGTTTTCTCCCCCCAGAACAGTGCAGTGTTATGAGCTAGCTAATTCTATAAATACGCAGTTCAGTGGCTTATAAATTCTATTCGGTGATTAAATGCTTTAGTACGTTATGTGGTGGAATTTTCACAGAATTTGTATCTGTGACATGATTCTTGCAGGAAACCAGACTGTTTCTGAGCTTTAGGTGCTTGCTTACTGTATGCACTCGTGCGCAGAACGGCCTTTATGTGCATAGCAGCACCCAATGTATGTGTTGGTTTGCTATTTGCATAATGTTGGTAGCTCAATTTGAAGACAATATAGTATTAATGGTAAGACTCTTGGCAGTGTGGAGGATAAGAGAGATCTTGGGGTCGGAGTCCATAGGACGCTCAAAGCTGCCAACACAGAGAGAGGTGGATGCGTGGAATACACTGCTGGCGACAGTGGTGGAGGCGGATACTATAGGGTCTTTTAAGAAACTCTCAGTTAGGTACATGGAGCTTAGAAAAGTCGAGGGCTATGTGGTAGGCTAATTCTAGGCAGATTCTAGAGTAGGTTACATGGTCGGCACAACATTGTGGGCCGAAGGGCCTGTAATGTGGGGTAGAATTCTGTTTTCTATGTTCTGTGGGTTGTGATTTTCAACATCAAAATCAAAGTAAATTTATTATTAAAAAAGTATAAATTATACAGCCTTGAGATTTGTTTGTGTACAGGCCGCCACAAAGCAAGAAACCCGAAGAACCCAATTCTTTGAAAAAGGAAGACCAGAGCCACTGTGCAAAGAAATAGAAATAAGAACACACCATGTAAGCAATAGATGCAAGCGACAGCATTTCAAACCAGATTGATCAAGGCTACTACTGTAGTAACAGTTTTTCAGAATAACCAGGAGGCTCACTTCAATGCAAATTACCGAGGAACATTGGCAGCCTTTTCAGCCCATGGAGACCACTAGCTCCTCACTTATCAACACGTCCTCTAATTTTCCTACAACCTATTCTTCTCACTATCCCCTGATTCTACCACTTACCTTCATACTAGTGGCCAGTATATCTGCCAGATGGCTTGCCAGATTTTTCATACTGGATATCTTGTAGATCTCAGATGAAAAACTAACAATTTTTATGCCTGAAAATGGACCCCACTTGCTATTTCCCAACCTCACCTCTGGATCTTCCTTGAGCCCTCTGCCACTGCCCCCAGCCGCATCCTGTATTGCTCTGTACCTGCAGTTCTGCATTAAGCATTGGTCTTATTTAAGGGAGAACGTTAAAGGATTGTAAGAAGTCCGGTAAAGTTTACTCGACACATGAGGAAAGGTTGGATGAACTAGGCTGTTTCTGCTGGAGCTGAGAAAGTTAAAAGTAGGTATGAATGACGTATACAGGATTGTGAGAAGTTTTGACAGTATATATCCTGCAAGTCTGTCTTCTTGTGGAAGAATGTAGAGCTAGGAATTATTATTTGAAGACAATTGGGTCAAGCTTTTAAGACGGTCGAGATTTTATTGCCTGAAGTTGTCCTTGGAACTCTCTTCCTCAGTCTGGTGGAGGCACTTTAGAAGCATCTTTGAATATTTTAAGGTACAGTTAGATACTTGGTAAGCAAGAGGGTGGAAGTTACTATGGAAACATGAGAACATGAGGTGAGGTTGCAGTCACATCTGATTGAAGGTCGACATTATTTGGAGCTCTCCAATGTTGAGAATATTTTACAAATAAATTTGTTATAGATTGCTGTAGGTGACATCTGTTTATGCTGCAGTGACTTTGTTTAATTAATGTAAAATGCTAAAAAATGTTTATTTTTTGCAATATTCTTTACAAAGAGAGAAACCATTTCCCAAATTCTCTAAAACATGGGGGGGGGGGGAAGGGGCGAACGTATTCCATTGAAAATGTGTCCCATGAGGAATAGTTTTAGTCAGTCATGGATGGTTTAAAAATGCAGGAAGGGTAAGTATGCTGAGAATGATGAAAAGCAGATGTAATGTCATGAAAGGTAGCATAAAGGAGCTTGAGCATATGGTTTGCAGAGGCCATAGATTTCACTCTGATGCAGTCACGTGACCAGTTGACACTCTTAATTTTAAAGCTACATCACAGAGACATGTCGAATCTGTCCAATTATACAGGTGTAATAAACGTGAGCATCCAGGCATACTTTAGAACAAAAGTTCCACTCTGATGATTTAGAGAAATAATTTTTGACCATACAGTAAAATTATTTTCTTCTTTCGTGACTGGTGACCCTAACAATGAGAACAGTCCATGCCCTAGGAGGCCCTCCTTCAAAGGTACAGCTACCCTTTTGCTGTTGAAGTTGTGTAGTGACCGCAGTTTGGAGTGCGTGTTCCCAGTTACTTTAAGACCTTATTGTCAGGATGAGAGATTGCACAAGACTAGGATGAATATGTGTTTTGTGCATGATTTAAAGGTAGCTGAAGATTGAAATGTGGTAGACATTAGAATACTGGTCCTCTGTGGCCTTGCACAAAATTGCTCCTGCTACCCATGCACGGTAACCTTAACCCACAATCATATATATCTGAGAATTACTGGGCACATATGTTTCTGAAACTCGAAGATTTTGTCTCGGACTGCCAGACTATCCAGACTGAGATGTTCTTTAAACTAAAACTTAGCAGGAAACAGTGACATAATAATGAAGCTCATCTTGAAGGCAAATCGAAGGGCACTTTATTCTGCATATTGCTGTGATGGTTAATTACCTTTGGGCAACTGGCTTCTCTCACTATTGCCAATATTGGGAGTCTCCTAATGATCTCAGTAAATCACTTTTATAAGTAAGTGCCTACAATCTGACAGTTCAGCGATGGCCCAAGAATTCTTTAGTGCATTAAATATATGGTGCGTAGTAGCCCAGCATGTATTATGCCTGTAGATAAATTCTCTTGTTTACAGAGCCCAAGGTCTTGTAATCACCAATAATAAATTAACTAAAATAATTGAGCCCAGAACACATGCACTCTTACGACTCAAACATTTTTATTTTACTTGTGAACAGGAGAACAGAACAGCCCCTGTCACCCACACTGTTCTGAAGTCTGAACAGAGAATAGTTATTTTTATACAGAATTGGCTTATCAGTTATGGATATTGACTACTGTATTTGGTAAATTGTATATGCTTGAATTCATTACTTGCAAGATCAATCGCCATGCAGAATAGAAATGTTAAAAGTCAATGGAAACTCCAAGCTGACAACCGATGATATTTAGAAGTTACTAAAGTAATTATCCCTTAGTTGTTGGGTGTGTTTCACATCCTTCCATTATTCTTATCTTGTCTGTCTCTGGCAACCTCTATTGTGTAAAGAGAAGCTATGTTCTTCTAGGTCAGGGATTCCCAATCTGGGGTCCACAGACCCCTTGGTTAATGGTAGGGGCCCATAGCATAAAAAAGGTTGGGAACCCCTGTTCTAGGTTGATTATATACTGTCAGAGTCTTTCTCACCAATCTGCAGTAAGGAAGATTGTCTCTGGTGGTCTCACTTCAAAGGTCTTCAAACTCTTGTCTGGTTTTGAGTGTCATTGTTCTATACTTTACAATATTTAATTTGTGTACTTTAGTTTGTTATTTATGTACCATTCATCTGTAGATTTTATTCTTGCCTTCATAAGTTATCATATGTTATGTGTACTACTGTGCTTTACACCCTGGTTCAGAGAAAGGTTGTCTTGTTTCTATATAATTATATGATTTGTATAAGTTTTATATATAGTTAAATGACAATAAACTTGACTATACACCACTGCAGTTAACTTCACCTGGAAGTTGTGTTTAACCCTTGCATTACCAGAACTTCCACAGTCTCATGTGTAAAAGAGCGCACAGCTACTTGGGTTGTGCGGTGGTGCAGCAGTTTGTGCCTCTGCTTCGTGGCTCAAGGCACCTGGGTTTGATTCTGACTTTAAGTACTGTCTGTGAGCATTTTGTACATTTCTTCTATAGATCTGCAAGTTCCTACCAGGTTCTCTGTTTCTTCCCATACTGCGCAAAAAATTATGGGTAGTTAACTGGCTACTGTTAGTTACTCATGAATGTAGCTTAGAGGTAAAAGAAGATCAAAGGGCAGGTAATGGAAAGGTGTTGGAGAGAGTAAGTTGCAGGTAGGTAAGGAGACAGGTTTCCTAACTAATGGGATTGTTGCTTTGGGAGCCAAAGTGGACTTGATGGGCAGAATGGCATCATAGTGTAAAAGCTTGCACATTTAATGTCTTCAAGTTATTCCTCTAAAAATTGGATAGGACCCAAGGTTACAGGAAGTGGGAAGATGGGAAGTGTTACAAACTGGATAAGGACCTCAAGGGTTGATTTGGGGCATCAATAAAGGGTTGGTTATGGGGATTGTGTTCAATTAGTGTTTCAGGGTTCTACGTTGTAATGATGTTGCTTGGGACGTAATGTGAAAGGAAAAGTGCTTGGATCAAGTTGGGGCTGTCTAAGGGAGAACTGCAGTGAGGGATAAATTTGTAATGTAGGGTACCTAACTATTGGCCAGATCTTAGATGGATAAGGATTTTGGCTAAGCAAGCTTCATTGTTGCACATGGGTTATGCTAAAATAAATAATATTAATATCAGGTCTGTCACTGAACACTGCGGCGGCACGGTAGTGTAGTGGTTAGCACGACGCTTTACGGTACAGGCGACCCGGGTTCAATTCCTACCACTGCCTGCAAGGAGCTTCTGTGTTCTCCCCATGATCACGTGGGTTTCCTCTGGATACTCCCACAATTCAGAGACATACTGGTTTGGTAGGTTAATTGGTCATTGTAAATTGTCCCGTGATTATACCAGGATTAAGTTGGGGATTGCTGGGTGGTGCAGCTTGAAGGGTTCCATGCCGTATCTCAATAAGATAAATAAATAAATGTTGGGGTGAAGTATTGGTGGGAACTGGCCTGTCATATGTTAAGCATCACTGCCCATGTGTGTTAACTCACACAGGTGGATAGCTGGGAAGGGAATCACAAATTTTGAGATATTAAGTGACAAAGATCAGTTTTCAGATTAAATGTGATTGTACACTACTGCATCATGTGATGTTATTTCTTGGTCTTCATACTTGAAATCTGAAGGGCAAATTAACTAGAGAAATATTACCAGTCCTCTTTGGCTCCAGAAGTGGGGTTTGTGTGATGAATAGTTATTTGTCTGGAATTACTTTATGCACTAAAATAAAATTACCTTTTTCAACTGAGACTTGTATTCACTAACAAACAGCTTTTATTTTGTGTTGTAGCAAAGGTCAGCAGAAGAATGATGTGAATTTAACTATTTTATTACACTCCTACATATCTAGAGACAAGTTTCATTTCATGCTGTATGATTTGTTTTCTAAATGTATTTCCAAATGAGAACAGCACATAGCCTCCCGCTTGCAAGTGACCGTCCATGCTGTACTCTGCTGCCTTGATTGATCAATATCAAGTGTTAATTACTCCGTGAAAATTAATTTTACTTCACCTTTGTTTGGATTTGTAAATTATCCATGAACACAGGAACATAAGAAAATATGAACTGAAGTAGGCCATCAGGCAACTTGCACAGGAGAATTTTGCAACACCAGTCGGGCTCTGGTAACTTAACTGGCTTTAGACCCTGAGTAGAGAACATCATGGTAAAAAAGGTTTTGATTTCTGCTCAGTCTGTGTACAGAGCACCAAAGATCAGTATGATGCTCGGTTTTATCTTTATCAAGGTGGCAATTTTGACACGTGCCCGTGATTAAATAGGGTAAAGATGGAATTGCGTCCCTGACACGACTCTCCAGCATTGATAATGGTGCAAGAAGATGGACAGAATCACTTGGAGGGTGTACAACTCTTGTTCTTCAGTTTGACATTCCTTAACTGCATTCTGAGCCAAAATGAATGTCAAAATGTATAGATGACATCCGCCTGTGGAAATCTCATAGTGAGTATTATGGGAGTGTTTTAACTTAAGTGGGAGTCGTTAATTTCCACATTACTCAGATATGATATGAGTGAAGTGGCAGTTTTTTCTGGAAAACAGCAATTGTAATCCAAATGTAGTCCAACTCATTGTTCGGGCTTGATGAACGTCTTTAATTTTAACAAAACTCACTTGGGCTGGACTTGTTAAAATTCTAGTCAACATCTAAAAAGCAATATATGTACTTTTTTTGGAATAATTTGTATTTTAAATATTTAATACTGAAGATTATGAAGAAGAGAAAGAAATGGAAATGCATTAGCAAATGCGATTTTTTTTTGTTAAGTAATATGTAATGAAGCCTTCAGTGTGGGTGTATAAAGTAGAGAGAAAAACAGAATTTATGTATAAATTAATAACTGCATTTGAACTAGGAAAGTTAAATTCATGAAGAAGCAGAGAAAGGAGGAAGGAGAATGAACTAAAGGGAAGATAAGTGATAAAAGTGATTAACAAGAAAAGCTCATCTAAAGTGGAAGAAGTTGTGTCTGTTGCACAATGACATATCAATTAAATAAAAGCGAGCACGCAGGAGATGATTTTAACTGATGTGTTCACATTGGGGCAAGAGAGAGGGAGCAATGCATATGCGTAGACAACAGATTAATACATAGTGCTAAAGGGGGTGGGTAGTTGCTCTAAAAGAAATAGATCCAATCATTACACTTCAATCCCATTTAGATTAATGCAACATAAAACTGTATATGTACAAAACATTCAGTTTTCCTTTCATAAATCCATATTCCAAATAAATATGGTTTCACAGTAACAGTCCATAACTAACTTCACAGTTCTAAAGGTTCAGTCTTTTGGCTGGCGCTCTGTTTCTTTCAGGATAGCACCTCCGGACCTGTGGGGTGGCATCAGGTTCGGAAGGTATCTTGTCTCTGACAACATTCTTGGTGTTCCGTGTCAAGTTGCTGTCAGTGGCATGATTATCACTGAGAGGCAAATCCGGTGACTGTAATGTATCCATCTTTTTGGATGCAGTCGACTTAGCTGTGTCATTCAGTTGAGTCTCCAGTATCTGGTCCACTTGATGTCTCCATGTCTGATCGCTAACATCCACTGTGTACATCAGTGACCCTGTTCTTTTAGCTATCCTACCGGTGTCCACTTGCCTCATTGGTAATAAGACCATAAGACATAGGAGCAGAATTAGGCCATTCAGCCCATTGAGTCTGCTCTGCCATTCCATCATGGCTGATCCCAGATCCCACTCAACCCTATACACCTGCCTTCTCACCATATCCTTTGATGCCCTGACTGGTCAGGAAATGATCAATTTCTGCCTTAAATATACGCAAGGACTTGGCCTCCACCGCGGTCTGTGGCAGACCATTCCACAGATTTTCTACTCTGTGGCTAAAAAAAATTCCTCCTTACCCCTGTTCTAAAGGGTCACTCCTCAATTTTGAGTCTGTGCCCTCTAGTTCTGGATACCCCCACCATAGGACACATCCACCCTATCTAGTCCTTCAACATTCGGTAGGTTTCAATGAGATCCCCCCCACATTCTTCTAAATTCCAGTGAGTACAGGCCCAAAGCTGTGAAACGCTCCTCATATGTTAACCCCTTCATTCCCAGACTCATCCTCATGAACCTCCTCTGGACTCTGTCCCATGACAAAACATCATTTCTGAGATAGGGGGTCCAAAACTGTTGACAGTACTCTAAATGCGGCCTGACTTGTGTCTTATAAAGGCTCAGCATTATCTCCTAGCTTTTATATTCTACTCCCCTTGAAATAGATGCCAACATTGCATTTGCTTCCTTTACCACAGACTCAATCTGTAAGTTAACCTTCTGGGAGCCTTGCATGAGGACTACAAAGTCCCTCTGCACCTCTTGTTATTTGAACCTTATCCTCATTTGGATAATAGCCTGCACTTTCGTTGCTTTTATCAAAATGCATTATCATACATTTCCCAACACTGTATTCCATCTACCACTTTTTTGCCCATTCTTCCACTTGTCTTGTAAAGCAGCCTTATGTGTGGCACCTTATCAAATGCTTTCTGAAAATCTGGAAATCACGCACCAGGACTTCCTGTCCAATCTCGAAGCTCCTTGCTGCTTCACCTGGCAACTGGATGAACTGTTTATTCTGTACTTCTCTCTGTTGGTCTGGTTTCAGGAGGTCTATCAAGATCTCAGATACCTGCTCATGAACAGCATTGCATGTGTTTCGTTTGTCACTGCATGAACAGAGTTCCGATACACAAAAAGAAAGTTGTCCACCTTGTGCTGTAGAGAAATGTCCCCCTTGTCTGTCACTTTATGGATGACTTGAAATTTTGTATAAACTTTTCAGTTAACCCATTCGTTGCTGGGTGGTGAGGAGCTGACTTAAAATGTCTGATGCCATTTTTCTTCATGAACAGTCGGAGTTCTTCTGACGTGTATTGTGGTCCGTTGTCGTTCATAATTTGTTCTGGTAAGCCGTTTCTGGTGTAGATAGTCCTCAGAGTAGAGACGGTCTTTGCTGAGGTGTTTGACTTTACTGGTATAACTTCCGGCCACTTCGAATGAGCATCCACAGCAGTCAGGAACTTGGAGTGCACGAATGGCCCAGCAAAATTAATATGTACTCTTTGCCATGGTGACGATGGCTGCTCCCGTGGGTGTAACGGTGCCTGTGGGGTGCATTTTGAACTTATTGGCATCCTGAACAGATTTTGGCCAAGTTTTCAATCTGTTCATCTATTCCTGACTATCACACATCGCTCCGGGTGAGACTCCTCATCTTGGCTGTACCCACGTGTCCTTCATGCAGATTCTCTAACACTCTGATGCAGTTTAGAGGGAACTATAACGCGAGATCCATGCATCTTGTCTTGTCTCGCCGAGAATTCTGGAAACGTGTTACCATGAGCTGGCCATCCTTGTGTGCTGATTTCATAGACTTTTGACAATGTCTGGTCATTCCCTTTGTACTTCGGAATTTGTTACCGGCAACTGGCCCACCCATGCGGTGTGGAATTACTTTTGCTGGGTCACAGTACGAAGACTTGTCTTCCTCAGTTGCCAATTGTGGAAGACGTGACCAAGCCATCAGCATTGCTGTGTTGTTTGGTACCCTTGAACTCTATGTCATAAAAGTGGCTCCTAGGAATAGTGCCCAATGTTGAACTGGGTAGCAGTGATCACTGGAATTCCCTTCCTGGGATTGAAAATGGACACTAGGCTAGTGGTCTGTCACTAGTGTAAACTTTTGTTTGTAGAGGTAGTGGTGGAAGTTCTTTACTCCCCATACTATACTAAGGGCCTCTTGGTCGATCTGTGCATCAGTGATCTTGAAGCAAATGTATTACTAAATGACAATAAAAGAGGACTGCGTGTCTTCATAATCTAAAAAAAAAATGTAATTGGTTGTTCAGATCCATCTTTCATAATGTATGACAAAACTGCTCCAATTCCTTAAGGGGATGCATCGCATGCCAGTCTGATATGCAGGGATGGGTCATAATGGGTTAGCAGTTCATCAGATGTTATTAGTCTCTTTGTTTCCTTGAATGTTCTTTCACACCTTTCTGACCATTCTCACTTTGCTCCTGTCTGTAACAGTGCATTCAGTGGATGCAGCACAGTAGCAATGTTTGGGAGAAACCAGTAGTAGTAGTAGTAGTTTACAAGGCCTATGTATGACCTGTTGTGACACATTTTAGAGCATGGGTGCCTGTCACACTGCTTCAATCTTCTCTTGTGATTTATGTAAGCCATGCTTGTCAATGACATGTCCACATTCACTTAGCCTGTTAAGCACTTTACCAATGTTCTGGAGGTGCTGTTCATCATTTTTGCTAGTCACAATGATGTATTCAAGGTGACGTTATGTTCCTGGGATATCTTGGAGCACTTGATCCATTGCTCTTTGCCAAATTGCTGGAGCTGATGCGACGCCAAAGACGAGATGATTATACTGGAACAGTCTCTTGTAAGTGTTGATTGTGAGGAACTTCCTGCTTGACTCCTCAATCTCCATTTGCCTATAGGCTTGTGACAAATTAATCTTTGAAACTCTCTCCCTGCCTGTCAGAGATGCAAAAATGCTATCTATTCGTGGCAGGAGATACTGCGTATTACACAGTACAGGGTTGATGCTCACTTTGATATCCCACATATGCGAATGGCTCTGGCCGTCCCTTTCTTGATCACCAGGAGAATGTGTGTGGCCCAATCGCTCCTCTCAACCCTGGAGAGAATTCCAGATGCCTCCAAGCTCTGCAGTTCAGCATCCACTTTAGGACATGGTGCGTAAGGTACTGGACACACTTTATGGGATCTTAATGTTGCTGTTTCATCTAGTTCAAGTCTGGCCTTCATGTCATTGAGTTTACCAATCCCCTTCTCAAACACCTCCTCATTAGCATTAAACAGGGTGACAGTCTCTGGTTCATGCTACCATTTGGACTGATGTTGTCTGTTAGGCCACTCTGAAAGCTTTGGTTGGATTTTTCTCAACCATTCATGTCCGAAAAGTGCTGGCCCTCCACTCTTCAATACATAAGGCTCTAACTGCTGTGTTTACTCTCCATACATCACCTTCACTTTCAGTTTGCCTTTGGGAGACACTTTTTCACCTGCATAGGTCTTTAGCACCACTGAGGTCTTCTCTAATGGTACCTTAGAAAACAGTCTGTTGTAGTCAGCCTCTGGAATTGTGGACAAAGCTGGCCCTGTATCCAGCTCCATTTTTAGTTTTACACCGGACACATCTATTGTGATCCAGATGATTTTGTGATCTGTTTCAGTTATACTCTGCAGTTCTAGGCATGACAGTTCACCTTTGTCAGACTCTTTGTTTGATTCTGATTTAGATTCGCTAACTTTATACATTTGTTTAGTTTTGTGTTTGAGACTTTTCTAGGTTGTGCTTTTTGTCTGCCTTGCACATTCTCTCTGTGACCTTGTCTGTGTGACTTTCTGCAGACTTTTTCTTTGAACCAACAGTCACTTGCATCATGGGAGGATTTGCCATATCGATAACATTTTTGACTTTTTACACCATTCAGGGACATTTTGTGCATTTCATATTCTAACCTCAAAGCCAGCAGTATTTCTGCTGTTGTCTCTAATGATATTGCAATGGCCAATGCCCGTTCTCAGGTTAGATCTCTTTCGGATAATAGCTCTTTTGAGTGCCTTGACTATGTATGCCAGTTACAAGCCTGTACCCTAATGCATCAGAAAGTCCATCTCTAAAGTCACAGTACTGGGAAAGTTTGCGCATTTCTGCAACCTATTCAGAAATACTTTCATCATTTGACTGGTTCCTTTTGTAAAATCAAAATCTCTTGGCTATTGTCAGCAGTTTAGGGCTCAAGTGATTTTGCAAAATTGTAACAATTTCATCGAACGTCTTGCTTGCTGGCTTTGGAGGAGTTATTAAGTTGCGTAAGAGACTGTACGTTCTTGGGCCCATTAAGCGAAGAAGCATAGGGGCTTTTGTTGTTCTTCCACATTGTTCATGTTACAATACAGTTCAACCCTTTCGATATACGACTCCCAGCCTTCATTAGCACTATCAAATTCATCAACTTTCCCGACTGAAGCTATCGCCACATTATTTTAACTTTAAAGTGTGAAGGCAGGAGGAGAAGATGGCGGCGCGCCTGTGTGTGCGCAGCCCTCCGGTGAAAAATGATATCGTATCTGTTAAGTAGGGGCCGTGGACAATTCTGATTTGATGGAGAATGGACGTGAAAGCACAGAGGAACACCTGGAGAAATTTCTGAAACGCCCGATTGCTGCTGTCGTTACTGTGTGGTCGGGAATCTTTCGGAGGATAGGCCTCAAAATCCCCGGCCCTGCCTGCTTTTGGCGACCGAGAAGGAGGTCAAATCGTTCGGACAGAGATGGCGCTCAGTACTCGGTGTCGGAGAGCTGATCAGAGCTCAAAGTTTTCGGATGACTCAGAGACGGATTGTGGTCGGGCATGGCAGGGTGCGCTTTTCTTCCTTCTCCCGTCTGCGTGAGATGTGGGACATTTGAGAAACTTTGAACTTTACTGTGCTCATGGACTTCTTCATCAAGTTATGGTATTGTTGCACTGTTTGTAACTATATGTTATAATTATGTGGTTTTGTCAGTTTTTTCAGTCATAGTCTGTCCTGTGTTTTGTGATATCACACCGAAGGAAATAATGTATCATTTCTTAATGCATGCATTACTAAGTGACAATAAAAGAGTCTTCATAATTAAAAATTCAGCGCATCTTTCACTGTTACTATGCACTGTACTGGCATGGTTGTTAGCCCCTGTGACGGCTTTCTCGTGCTGTATAACTCTCGCTGTTTTGTCTAGTAACTGTCTGAGACATTCAGATTTGTACCCATCGCCAATTTGTTGTGTCTGTGCACAACTACATTGTATTAAATAAAAGCACGCACGAGGAAGGTGGCTTTAACTGGTGTATTCATATTGCAGCGAGAGAGAGAGGACCGATGCATGTGTGTAGACAACAGATCAATACGTTGTGCTAAGCAGGGAGGGGTCATTGCTCTAAAACAAATTGATCCATACATTACAGAAGTAACACACAAAAGGCTTGAGGAACTCAAGCAGGTCGGGCAGCATCTACAGAAGTGAATTAACAATCGACGTTTCGGGTCACGGTCGTCCTTCAGGACAGGAAAGGAAGGAGGAAGAGGCCGTAATAAGAAGCTGGGGTGGGGGAGGGGAAGGAGGCTAGCTGGAAGGTGATAGGTGAAGCCAGGTGGGTGGGGAAAGGTGAAAGATGAGCCGAGTTTAAACAAAGTATCATTCTGGAGGAGGTGTGCAATTATTTTTAACAAATAATTCAATTGACAACATTATAGCAACCATTGAATTGGAGATGTGAGTGGGAGAATGTACATGACTTGTAACGAACAGTTTATTTCAGTGTAATCAAGGTCTATTAGCCTGAAAACAACACAATCACTGGTCACATAATTAGATGAGAGGAGTGGATGAAAGTACCATAATTATAATAGTATAAATGTATACTGATAATTAGCAACATACAAGACCTCATCCTCACCTTGACTGATCAATCATCAAACACCATTTCACATTGTCCCTACACCTAAGTATTTTAATTTCCTTTTAATCCCATCAAAACACCCCACAGTTTCTACCGACAAATCTGCTCTCTTTTGGAACATGGGGATAAACTGAAGCACCTGTAAGAAAGCTGTCTCGTGTAAACTCCACGCAGAGAGCACAGGTTTGAACCTGGGTTGCTGAGGCAGTAGCTCAACACTGCATTCTGACTTTTTATTGGTGTTATCACTAAGTACTTTAATGGCACTTAATCCTTTTATTAATTGCTTTTTGTTTGTTCATCCACTAGTGGGAAACATTTTGGAGGAAAAAGTAAATTAAGTTGAAAGACCAAAACCTTCATAAGAGAATAAGTCACCTCCGGTTAAGTGTTTCTGCTGAAGTTTTATACATAACTTACTTAACTTGCCAGGGTTAAGATAAATTCCATTTGCCCTTTCTTTTAGGCAATATTGTGGATCAGGGGTTCCCAATCTTTTAAATGCCATGGGCCCCTACCATTAACTGGGGGTCTGTGGACCCTAGGTTGGGAACCCCTACCATTATCCAAGGGGCCCATGGGCCACCTCCTGTAGATCCTATATGATGGTTCATAAATTAAAGCGTATATTGAAATTTGAAGAGATTTTATGTCATTTGTCAAATTTTTTTTCAGTACTTTTGCTTTTTTTATAATTTACAATGTATTTATTCTGAGAATATCTTTTATACAGAAGCCTCCCTGCCTGCCCACGGAAAAGTGCTCAATGGTATGTTGTTTGTAATTGAATATTATAAAGAATTCAAAATAAAAAGAGAATGGTATGAATTTCATGAGGTGCTGATTTTGTCCTTGCTGATGAATTCCTGCTCCCTTTGGGTCAGGGTTGTAGACAGTGTTTCAATTCTCCGTATTCCTTCAGTTTTATATGAACAAACGAGAATACCTTTTGCCAGCCAAGAATAAGCTTTCTTAAGCCAACTGTGTCTGCTTTCAGTGTGGTTAGAGACTGCCTTACTCCTCAGTCAACATCTGTGTAGCCGTCCTCAAAGTCATGGAAGCTCATGACTGCTAGCCTTAGAAAAGATGTGCCTTGTGTCCCATACTCAATTTCTGTACATAAGGACAGGGTGCATGCATTGGCAGCTAAAACAATGCCTGCATGCCCAACCTCATTAATAAAACAATGTGGAAGCTGTTGCAACCACGGCAGCAACTTATTATTTTGTGCATTGCCTGTGATTGAAACCATTTTGGAGAAAGGGGAAAAAGCAGGCAGTAATCATAGTCTCCACGGCAACAAAAAGAACAAGTTGAAAAGGTCCAGGTTTATTATTCGGCTTTCAATTTATTTAAAATCTATCAGTGGGGAGTCATTACTTTCCCATGATTTATGATTCTTTTCCCTATTGGTTTATAATGGTGTGGAGTGTGTCCTTATTCAGAGTATTTGTAGTTAAGTACCAAATTCGATAGTCTGAAGCCAGCAGTAGTGGGGATGGAGCATCTGACAGAGCAGAGGGGTTTAAGTGTTGCAATATCTATGAATAAGCAGCGTGTAACATTGAGCTGGTAACTTGCACTGGAATTCTTTTTATTCAGTATGACACAGAAATGGCAGAAAGCTTGAGATCCCAGTGCAACTAGGGTTAAATCCAGATATCCCAAACTTCCAGAGGTACTTGCAGGGACTTTGCCGACTCTGTGCACTTCATAGGCTTTGGCCGCAGAGTGCAAGCTTTGCACATTTTCCCGACGTTTGCAATGGGAATCTACCCATTGAACAGACATGCGGATGGCCCAGGAACAAGTGGGAAGCAACAGTTGTGATGTATTTTTATTTATTAAATTTACTTGCCTTATTTTAGGCAGTTGGATTAATTTTTAATTAGTTTTGGGTGTCTGAGACATTCAGGAACGTTTAGTGGTGTGACATTTTTGACAGGTTGTTAAACCGTGAACTATACTGGGAAGCCAGCTATCAAAGATGTTCCAGCTTTTCTCTCGACATTGCTTGTTCTGGCCTCATCACACAATGACAGTTGTACAAAATGTTGGTGAGACTACACTTCAAGTACTATGTACAGTTCTGGCAGCCCGCTCTAGGGATGATATGATTAAATTGTAGAGGGCACAGAAAAGATTCATAGGGACGTTGTCTGGTCTATGGGGTAGATATAGTTATGAGGGGGCACAGCTAGGGTATTTGGCCAGAGTCTTTTTCCTTTTTCCCATGATATAGCGGATCATAAAATATATATATGTATAATATAGACCAGTTGCCAGAGGATGTGGGAGAAACAAGTGAAATTTTAAATTCCAAATTTCAAGAAAATTTCTTATCAAAGTACATACGTCACCATTTACAACCATTGTCTTGTGGGCATAGTCAATAAATCCATAGAGTAATAACCATAACAGGATCAATGAAAGATGACACCAACATAGGCGTTGAACCAGTGTGCAGTATTTAAAGCACACATGAGGACATTCACATGGATTGGAAAAGACTATAGGGATAGGGGCCAAACGTAGGCAAATAGGACCAGCTTAGTGTGAGTGTGAGGTGGTACACGTTGGAAGGACAAACTCCAAGGCAGAGTACAAAGTAAATGGCAGGATACTTGGTAGTGTGGAGGAGCAGAGGGATCTCGGGGTACATGTCCACAGCTCTCTGAAAGTTGCCTTACAGGTGGATAGGGTAGTTAAGAAAGCTTATGGGGTGTTAGCTTTCATAAGTCGAGGGATAGAGTTTAAGAGTCGCAATGTAATGATGCAGCTCTATAAAACTCTGGTTCGGCCACACTTGGAGTACTGTGTCCAGTTCTGGTCACCTCACTATAGGAAGGATGTGGAAGCATTGGAAAGGGTACAGAGGAGATTTACCAGGATGCTGCCTGGTTTAGAAAGTATGCATTATGATCAGAGATTAAGGGAGCTAGGGCTTTACTCTTTGGAGAGAAGGAGGATGAGAGGAGACATGATAGAGGTGTACAAGATAAGAGGAATAGATAGAGTGGATAGCCAGCACCTCTTCCCCAGGGCACCACTGCTCAATACAAGAGGACATGGCTTTAAGGTAAGGGGTGCGAAGTTCAAGGGAGATATTAGAGGAAGGTTTTTTACTCAGAGAGTGGTTGGTGCGTGAAATGCATTGCCTGAGTCAATGGTGGAGGCAGATACACTAGTGAAGTTTAAGAGACTACTAGACAGGTATATGGAGGAATTTAAGGTGGGGCTTATATGGGAGGCAGGGTTTGAGGGTCGGCACAACATTGTGGGCTGAAGGGCCTGTACTGTGCTGTACTATTCTATGTTCTATGTTCTTAGATGGACATCTTGATCAAGATGAATGAGTTCGGCTGAATGGCCAGTTTCCATGCTATATAGTTCTGTGAATCTATAAAGAATTGGCCTGCAGTTCTTCAGCGTGACCCACAGTTTGCAATATATATGATATTCTTGATAGCGAAGGGTTTGTTGGGACCGATGTATCCTTCCCCATTACTTACCATAGATCTGATGGGCAACTTTGCATGTTTTGCTCTTTCTTTCATGATATTAAAAATTTATGGAACATATTAGTTGTCACGCCCACCTTGATAAAGTTGCAAGGATAAGGTTTTCTTTATTTTAAAATGAAATTTGGATCATCTTTAATGCTACATCAAAGGAATGTTTCACAGACCATATAATGTTTAATCAAAGTTAACAATTAATTATTAAGAAAACTGTTTTCAGGTATGATAATCATGCAATTACTGAATTTTCAAAGAAACCGTCCTAGTTCACGGACAATATTCAGGAGAGAAAATCACAGTCCTTGCCTGATCTGGCCTGTGTGATTACTCACAAACATGACTGACTCTCATCTGCTGTCTCAGCTTAGAAGCATTTGGAGTGGCAATAAATACTGACGTTAGTGCGATGTTTACGTCTTGGGAATGAATAAATAAAAGGCAAAAATAATTTGCTCTGGAGCTTGTTGTTATTTCATAAGAAAAAGAAAATGCTGGAAATACACAGCTGGTCAGCCAGCATCCATGGAGTCAGATAAATAATGAGATGTTCAGATGGAAGGTCATTATCCTAAAATATTAACTCTGTTGTTCCTTCCTCTGAGGCTGTCTGACTACTGAATATTTATAGCTTTTTGTATTTTATTTTTAGTTTTCCAGCAACTTCGTATCTGGATTGGAGTTCTGCATTTTATCAGAATATGTTATACCTCTTACTTAAGTTATACAGATGACATTGTATCTGCCAGGGGAGTATTAAGTTAACATTGGAACTACTTTAACAGCTGGATGACTTATTGTATTGACCTCACTTTTCTGCAATCAGATGTGTGAACATCAGCTGGAAAGTCCTTCTACATAACCAGATAGAAATCCAATATTTTAACATGGGTGTAATAATTAATTTCTTTAAGTTAGAAATTTGTTTGATATGTGTACAACATTAAATGAATTTTCAACAAAATTGGTAAATGTAAGCACCGGTTTTTATAATAGCATGTCATAATGAGTCCCCCGTAAGTGCTGATGAAGAAGCTCAGTCCGAACCATCAACAGTTCATTTCCCCCGTTGATGCTGCCAGATTTACTGAATTCTTCCAGCAATTTATGTGGGTTGCTCGAGATTTTCAACTTCTGCAGAATCTCTTGTGTCAGTAATAGTGAGGATGAGCACACTTAAATGTGTTAAATATTTGATGATGCTTGTAATGTGAGGTTTCTATTACTGGTGCATTTGCTAATTTAATGAGAAGTAGAAAATGACCTTATGCACAATGCATTTACACTTACTTCCTGTCCCAGTGAGATTATCGTTTATGGTCGACCTGCATTTGGATATAATTAAATATGGGAGGTGACCAGCAATGTGTGGACCACATTTGTGGAACTGCTACAGAGAATGCTTTCCTAATGTTTTTTTTTGTTTTTGTGTTTTGATCATTTTGCCTCGGATACTGGAATTTATTGCTAGATTTCTGCCTTTTGAATTCTGTTTTAGTTTTATTACATTCTGCTCTAGCCCACTAAGGAACTAAAACAACTGGCATCAGTGAATCAGCCTTTGACAATGTCTTAGTCGAGACAGCAGTACTTGCTTGGGGGGGGTATCTAGTTACATCCTCCTCCCTTGGCAAGCTCTGCTCTCATTTTAACTGGCAATCCTGAAAAGACACAGAGCTCATTTCCTGGTACCAGTGAGTAGAACGATAGTCTGGCACTAAACCAATCTCAAGTTCTTTCTGCATCAGGTTCAGATAAAGCTGCTTAAATGATGATTGTGGCTATTTCTGCTCTTTAAAAAAAAACAAAGTTCTCTTTACATTTTATTCCATTATGTCTTACTGATAGAAGTCACTCCTTGCTTCACAGCTGATTCATTACATTTCAATCGACAATAAAATTAAGTATGGTGTTAGAGGGAAAGTCACGGATGCTGTAAATATACAGTATATCATAGGCCAAACTGAGTGTGCATGAACTATAAAGGCTTATCCTGCTGAAGTTTGAAATTTGCTTTTGTATAGGTGGGGAATATTTGGGTATATGCATCAAGCAGCCAGAGGAAGTGAAAAAGAAGGTTCAATTACAGTGTTTGAAAGACATTTGGACAGATACATGGATAAGAAAAGTTTTGAGGGATATTGGCAAACACAGGCAAATGGGATTAGTTCAGATAGGCTACTTGGTTAGTATAGACTTAAGAGTCTCTCTCTAGGCTATTTAATTGTGACTCTGTAAACAACAGACATCAATAGCACCAGTTACCAGTTGATTATATTGGAAGGAATAAGAACAGGAGATTCTGCCAGTTGTGTGAGACTACACCCTCAGTCATTGACACTGGAAACCCAGGGGAAGGGGTTGAAGCTTGTATGCATTAGCTACAGAGTTGGAGAGAAAGTTCAGTTCTACGCTAAAGATAATGGGAATGACGTAGATCATAGCACTGGAAAGGGATGGAATAAGACAATACTAAATCTCGTAGTAGATGGAAGCTGAAAGGAAATCTGTTTCTGAGAGTGGGTGCATCACCATTATACATCGGCCTGGAAAGGCATTATGAAAAGGGTGCTTAAATATGAAGTCTGTGGGTTGCATATGAGAGGATGTTTCTCTAAAATGCTGGCAAATTTGCCTTTTGTTCTTATTTGACATTGTGTTTAAATTAAGAAGGAAAATTTTAAATTAATTTATATTTGAGCAATGTTCTGCCAATATCTACTGTGTGAATTACATAAATGTTAGCTTGCACTTTAAATATCCGTTGGTGTATGATAATATCCATGATTTTGTTGGATCACTAAGTCTGAAGTTTGTGAGTACCTTTTCATCTGCATGGACTTGCTATGCTGTAGTCAAGAATATGACCCTCAGTGGACCTGTAATTACTCAGTTTGTCATACTCTATCAGTCAGAAAGATAAGGTTCAAGTGCTGCCCCTATGCAATATTAAAGAACTGTTAGATGATCCAAAGTATTCAATCCAAATCAAGTTTATTTTCACTGACATATGCTGTGAAATTAGCTTTGCAGCAGCCAAAATCAGTTATCCTCTCAGGTGGATATGAAAAGTGGCGAAGCACTAATTCAAATAAAACCAAGAAAGTTAGCCCCAATGTTCCGTGTGTGTCACGAACTTAACAGTACCAAGACAGATTTTCTATTTGTTGATCTCTGTGGAAGGATCTCATTGTTTTTATACCGCTGAATGATGTACTGAAAAGTATATGAACAACATTAAGTAAATACAAATATTTCTTGCTTCAGATTAGGTTCAAGCCGAGTCAATAGTGACATATTTAAATCATCATCCAAAAATAGTGATTCATTAAGGTATTCTGTTGGTATGATTGTTCTGTTGATATGATTGTCTGTGATCTCTGACTCATTGCCTACTCGATACACGGCAGAATAGATCTGATGCAAATGCCTTTGGAAGCATTATGAAGTACATCAAAAAGTGAAAGGTAGAATAATATTTTAAACATCTGTACTTGATTTTTGTTTGTGTTTGATTTGCTTCTATATCGTTCTCAAGGAAGGGAGTTACTTCTGTAATGCAATGTTTCGTGAAACAAACAGGACATTTAGTTTAACTGACCCATGCCAATCTTTGTTTCACCAAAGATGCCTCTAACCCCATCATATCTCTTTGTCCCCACTGTGTGTGCCATGAGTTTCAACTGCTCTTTGTAAGTGAGGGCAGAACATCACCTAGCTCCTTGCTGCATAATTCTGATTGCAATTGGCATTTTGTGATGTACGGAATGGTGGGAAAGCTGAAGGAAAAAGTGGCATCCTACCATCCCCATTGCTCTCTTTATTTGCTGGAACTAATCTTTTCTAGATTATTACTGTACTTCCTAACTTCACGGTCTTATTTGCCATTAAAGTTCCCTGCTTAATTTCGGGAAGAGCTTCACTGGTATGTATTCACAGACCAGATCATGCTGAATGGATCCACTGCCAAAATTCTGCTTGCTATTGTCCCTGTCTGAACTTACTGTCCTGAAGTCGAGGAGCAGTATTGCTGTCCTTCCTCTTCAGGACTTCCGCAGGCGAAAGGTGTGAGCTTAGCCGTGACGGGGCCTGCAGCATGTAGAAGAGTCCTGCCTCTGCAAAACCCTTGACTAATTGAAATGTAATTGACTTTGTTTCTAGCAGCTAACACTCAGATACATTTATGAACTTGGTATGTTTAAAAGTAAATAAATAAATTTATCTAAAACATCCCAAATCTGCCTACAAAACTTTTAAAGACATTCACACAAAGAAAAACAGTCAAAAAATGTGCTACTTCCCCAACCACGAATGAGAAAATGTGCAGCAATTTTATTCTGTCTGGGTAGCCTCCAACCTGATGGCATGAACATCGATTTCTTGAACTTTTGGCAATGCTATTCCACTCCCACCCCCCCCCCCCCCACCCACCATTCCGTTTTCCCTCTCTCACCTTATCTCCCTGCCTGCCCATTGCCTTCATCTGGTGTTCCTCCACTCTTTTCTTCCTTCCATGGCCTTCTGTCCTCTCCTATTAGATTCCCCCTTCTCCAGCCCTGTACCTCTTTCACTAATCAACTTCCCGGCTCTTTACTTCACCCCTTCCCCTCCTGGTTTCACCTATCACCTTGTGTTTCTCCCTCCCCACCTTTTAAGTCTACTCCTTGTCTTCTTTTCCTCCAGTCCTGCTGAAGGGTCTCGGCCTGAAACACCATCTGTACTCTTTTCCATCAATGCTGCCTGGTCTGTTGAGTTCCTCCAGCATCTTGTCTGTGATGCTTCTTCCCCCCTTTCTCTCCAGTCGCGAGGAAAAGTCTCAGTCCAAAGCATCGACTCTTTCTTCTCTCCCTAGATACTGCCTGACCTGCTGAATTCCTCCAGCATGTTATGTGAGTTCCTCAAGATTTTCAGTAGCTAAAGAATCTCTTGTGTTTATATTAAAAAAATTGTTTCATCCACTTTCAGGTCAGACACGGGCTAGGATCCGAGTGGTAACTATCTAGTGCTGAGGACCCAGCAAGACTTGTCTCATTACCTGGAGAGTGAGCTCAGTGGTCTCTGAATTTATAAGCAGATCCCGCACCTCCATGCTTGCTTTTACTTATGTGGAACTCTGGGACTTAATGCAGTTTCAGTGACTGCAGTTGTCGGGAAGTAATGAAGAAAAGCAAACAGGACTAGCCCACATTTAATCCTCAAACCTGCTCTGCATTCAATAAGATTGTGACTGATCATTTACCTGAACATCATCTTTCCTTCACCTGACACATATTGATTATTTTCCTTAAGATTAAGATCTTTCAATCTCTGTCCGGAACAGAATCTGCAACTTGGGTTTCTACAGCACTCATGGGTCGATAATTTCAGTGAGTCACGACTGTCTAGGTGAAATATAGTATTCCTGAATGGCTAACTCATTATTTTCAGACAGACCTTATTTCTAAACACCTCATTATTGAAAACTTCTTCCTTTCAACAATTCCATTAAGTCCCTCAAGAATTTTGTATTTTTCAATGAGCTCATGTCTCATTTCTCTACGCTTTGGAAAGTAAAAGCCCAGTCTGCTTATTTTCTCCTTGTATGAAAATCACACTAACCCAGGCATCAACCCTAACGAAGCTTCACTGTGTGCTCTCTCTCTCTCTCTTGCAAGCAGGGAGACCAGAGCTACACGATATTCCAAATGCATTCGCTCCAGGTCTCTATGTAACTAATGTAAGGCCTTTCTACTCTTGCACTCAAGCCTTTGGATTGCTCTTCCTCTGTCTTTACTAAGTTCAGCTCGATCCTTAACAATGGGTATTCTTGACTCCATTGTGCTGAAGCCAGATTGATTGATTCTCACTGATAGGAAAACAAGTTAAAAAAGACAAATGCTGACTAAAAGACAAGGTTATGGATTACAGCAGGAAAGATGATACTAAAGTAAAAGATCACCTATGATTATTGCGAGGCAGAGCAGATCAGAAGGACCAAAATGATGTGCCTCTACTTTGTTTCTTTCATTATATTCTGACAAGTGCAGCAAATGAAACTAAAGTCCCAGACTTTAATGCAAGCTCAGTCAAGCATGAAAGTGCAAGGCTTACTTAATGGAAGGTTCACTGAGCATCCCAGTTCACTCTTCAACAGTGCTGGAGTGGAGTCTTGCTAGGTCTCTGAAACCAACGTTTGGATCCTGGGCTGTATCTGCCTGAAACTGGAGACAGAAGAAGGGAGGAAATTAATTGTTTTCCTTTACTCTGTTTTATGCTTGGTTCGTGACGGTAGGTGATTTGCTAACCAAGTCCACAACTAAAGCCAGTCTTCTTGCAGACTGGTGTGAAGTGAGGCTGTGTTGTTGTCCCAAATCTCCAGACTTTCTCAGGACAGTGCTGCACTTTGTATCCTTCAGATTTCCCAATGATAAGGAACTAATGTGTAGAAATAATGAGAAACTGTTCAGACTTGTACCATCACTCTAGAACTAAGATCAACCAACCTGGTAGTAAATCTGGTGCATGTATATGATGCACCGTAAGACAGAAAAGCAAGTCTGCTCCGCCATTTAATCATGGCTGATCCTTTTTTTTCCCCCTCTCCTCAGCCCCACTCTGTGGCCTTCTCCCCGTAACCTTTGATGCTATGGCCAATCAAGAACCAATCAATCTCCACTGCAAATACACCCAATGACCTGGCCTTCACAGATACCTGTGGTCACAAATTCATCATCCTCTAGCTAAAGAAATCTCTCCGTATCTCTGTTTTAAATGGATGCCCCTCTATCCTGAGGCTGCACCCTCTTGTCCTAGACTCCCCAGAATGGGAATCATCCTTTCCACATACTCTGCCTAGGCCTTTCGACATTCAAAAGGTTTCAATGAGATTCCCCCCTCATCCTTCTAAATCCAGTGAGTACAGACCCAGAGCTGTCAAACGTTCCTCATATGATAACCCTTTCATTCCCGGAATCATCCTTGTGAACCTCCTTCGAACTCTCTCCAATGCCAGCATATCCTTTCTTAGAGAAGAAGCCCAAAACTGTTCACAATACTCAAGATGAGACCTCATCAGTGCCTTATAAAACCTCAGCATCACATCCCTGCTCTTATATCCTAGACCAGGGGTCCCCAACCTTTTTTACACCACGGACCGGTTTAATATTGATGATATTCTTGCGGACTGGCCGACCTGGGAGGGGGGGGCGGTGTTCAAGTAGGGTTAAACTCACCTCAACATGTCTTTTACAGTTAGGGTTGCCAACTTTCTCACTCCCAAATAAGGGACAAAAGTAGCAGTCAAATACGGGACACTTGTGTTTACCTCGAGAAAGGCTACCACGACCATGAAGCCGTGCGCGGGCACCTGTGTGCACATGCGCGTACATGCTGATTTTTTTTTTCCACAAATCGGTTTTGGCTTAATCTTCCCGACTACACTGTACATATATTATTTCCACTTTATATAGGCTGTGTATTTATCATATCATTCCTGCTTTTCCTATATGTTAGTGTTATTTTAGGTTTTATGTGTTATTTGGTATGATTTGTTAGGTTATTTTTTGGGTCTGGGAACGCTCAAAAATTTTTCCCATATAAATTAATGGTAATTGCTTCTTTGCTTCATGCCATTTCGGCACGAAAGGTTTCATAGGAACGCTCTACCTTAGCGGGGGAAATACGGGACAACGGCAGTCCCGTATGGGACAAACCAATTTAGCCCAATATACGGGATGTCCTGGCAAATACGGGACAGTTGGCAACTCTGTGTTCAAGTTCAACTGTGCGTGACAGGGAATGAGGAAAGGTGCAACTGACTCGTATCATTTCCTCGTGGCCCAGTAGCACGTACTTTGCGGCCCGGTGGTTGGGGACAACTGTTCTAGAAATGAAGGCTAACATTGCATTTGCCTCCCTCACCACCGATTCAACCTGCAAGTTAATCTTTAGGATGTTCTGCACAAGGACCCCCAAGTCCCTTTGCAGCTTAGATTTTTGGTTTTTCTGCCCGTTTAGAAAATAGTCTGTACATTTATTTCTTCTACCAAAGTGCATGACCATGCACTTTCCAACATTTTATTTCATTTGCCACTTTCTTGCCCATTCTCCTAATCTGTCTATGTCCTTTGATAACTTTGATAACTAGACCATCACCTTAATCATTGGTATACAGCATAAAAAGAAGTGGTCCCAACACTGACCTCTGCGGAACACCACTAGTCACTGGCAGCCAGCTAGAAAAGGATCCATTTATTCCCACTTACTGCCTCTTACCAATCAGCCAATGCTCTAACCATGCCAGTAACTTCCCGTAATACCATGGGCTCTTAACTTGGTAGCAGCCTCGTGTCTGGCGCTTTGCCAAAGGCCTTCTGAAAATCCAAATATACAACATCCATTGCATACTTTCTACCTGTCTTACTTGTAATCTCAAAGAATTCCAACAGGTTCGTCAGCCAAGATTTTCCCTTAAGGAAATGATGCTGGCTTTGTTCTATCTTGTCCTGTGTCATCAAGTACTCCATAACCTCATCCTCAACAATTGACTCCAGAATCTTCCTAACCACTGAAGTCAGGCTAATTGGTCTATAATTTCCTTTCTGCTACCTCCCTTCTTTCTTAAAGAGTGGAGTAACATTTGCAGTTTTCCAGTTCTCTGGAACCATGCTAGAGTCCAGTGATTCTTGAAATCCATAATCTCTACCGCTGCCTTTCAGAATCTGGTGCGCAGTTCATCTGGTCCGGGTGACCTGTGCCCCTTTAGGTCTTTCAGCTTTTTGAGCACCTTCTCCCTTGTAATAGCAACTGCGCTCACTTCTCTTACCTCACACCTTTCAACATTTGGCTCACTGCTAGTGTTTTCCGCAGTGAAGATTGATGCAAAATACTCATTTATTTCATCTGCCATCTCCTTGTCCTATGTTATGATTTCTTCAGCCCTATTTTCTAGAGGTCCTATGTTCACTCTCATGTTTCTTTTTTTTTAATATACTTGAGAAACTTTTTCTATCTATTGTGATGTTATTTGCTAGCTTGCTTTCATATTTTATCTTTTCCCTCCTAATGATTCTTCTAGTTGCTTTCTGTAGGTTTTTTAAAAGCTTTCCAATCTTCTGTCTACACACCTCAAAGTCGCTGGTGAACGCAACAGGCCAGGCAGCATCTCTAGGAAGAGGTGCAGTCGACGTTTCGGGCCGAGACCCTTCGTCAGGACTAACTGAAGGAAGAACTAGTAAGAGATTTGAAAGTGGAAGGGGGAGGTCCCACTTTTAAATCTCTTACTAGCTCTTCCTTCAGTTAGTCCTGACGAAAGGTCTCGGCCCGAAACGTCGACTGCGCCTCTTCCTAGAGATGCTGCCTGGCCTGCTGCGTTCACTAGCAACTTTGTGTGTTGTTTGTAATAACTTTTTTAGATTTGTTTATGGGGGATTGTTTAATGTCTTTCACTCAGTTAGTGGACAAATATGACTTATCTAATGCATACTTTTTTAGATATTTACAAATTAGGAATTTTTTTTTTTACATAGTTTACATCCAAATTTTCCCTCTGCTTATCCACCCAATATGATAGATGTTCTTTTTCAGGTTAAACCGTTTCAAAAAGGACTGATAGCTATAATTTATAAATGGTTATTGATTTTAAAAAAGGTATCTAATGATAAAATTAAAGGCGCGTGTGAATTGGAATTTCGAGAGTCACTTTCAGATAATCAATGGGATAAAATTTTTCATTTGGTAAATGCTTCATCTATTTGTGCCTGTCATTCCTTGATACAGTTCAAGGTAGTACATCGTGCACATATGTGGAAGGATAAATTAGCCCGTATTTTTCCCACTATTAATCCTATTTGCGACAGATGTAATATTGAGGTGGCTACTTATATGTTTTGGTCTTGTATCAAGATAGATAATTTTTGGAAAGATGTCTTTAACATTTTATCAAAAGTCTTGAATTTAGACCTACAACCAAATTATTTTCAGCAATTTTTGGGATCTTTCCACCGGAAGCAGAATATATTCCTGTTTCCGCTCAACGGATGATAGCTTTTACAACTTTATTTGCTAGGAGAGCTGTTTTGCTTAAATGGAAGGACTCTAATCCACCTACTGTTTTGTATTGGCTTTCCTCCATTATGTCCTGTCTAGGTTTAAAGAAAATAAGAAGTCGGACATTTGATACATCCTTTAAATTTGAAGAACCCTTATATTCAATATTTTCATATGGTTTGATTTATTGCTCTTCCAGTTACTTTCTCAAAACTTTGGATTTGTTCAGAAAGTTACTCTTTTTTTTTCTTGCTTTTACTCTCAGTATGGGCTACCCAGTCCCCTTTTTTCTTTTTTTTTTCCTGTTTTGTTTTTGTTTATAGAGAATAGTGTTTTTTTTGTATCTATAAAAATTATAGAAGTTTCTTTATCTTTTTATGAAATGATAAGAGGAGAATTGATTATCTTATTTTTTATTATATACTATTTGATTAATACTATGTATGATCTTGATAATGTTTATTTTACCTTTTATATGTATTGTTATCAATATACATATTTGAGATAATTCTCCTCTTGTTTGTATATATGTACTTTTTAAAAAAAATTAATAAGAAGATTGATAAAGAAAGAAAGTAAGTCTAGCGCATCTGTAGTTGTGAACTTCCCATGATTCAGGATGTTTACAAGGACAGGAGTGTAAAAAGGGCCCATAGGATCATTGGAAACCCAAACCATCCCAACCACAATCTAGTCCAGCTGCTACCATCCAGTTAGTGGTACCACAGCATAAAAGCCAGGACCAACAGGCTCCGGGACAGCTTCTTCCACCAGGCCATCAGATTGATAAACTCACGCTGATTTGAATGTACTCTATATTACATTGACATTTATTATGTTATTATAAATTACTATGATTTCACATTTAGATGAAGTAACATAAAGATTTTTACTCACGTATGTGAAGGATGTAAGAAATAAAGTCAATTCTATTCATGCCTGTATTTCGCTGCCTCCTCCCCACCCCCCGCCACCCCAATTAATCCCATTTTACCTGCAGGCTGGTCTTTACTTCCACTTAAGACAGTAGGAGTTGAATTTATCTTCAAATACATCAAATGCTTTTGTTTTCTCAGCATTTTTAGGCCAAAGCTGGTTTTGTACTTGTTTACCAGGTTTTCCAAATTTTGTAGTTCAACATATCTTAATGGCTATAGTCTTTCCCGAACAAGATGTGTCCAATGGAGTGGATGCGTCAATTTTTGCCGGTGTGTTAAAGAGGCTGCATTTTCTGACTCAAATCAATGTCATGACTCCTGGTGTGTTTTCAGGTTGCTCATGGAATGCATTTTTCGACCCAGTCTTCCCTGTGTGTCGGTCTCGGCTCTATTTCACAGTAATGTCATAGATCTCTTCTGTTCATTCTGGCGTAATCACTCTAAATCTCTCTGCATTGCTATTTGTCTTCCTTTCTTCACACTGCTTAGCAAGGTCCATCATTCTGACTGTGTTCTCAGACGTCTCCACTAATTCTTTTCTCAGGATCTACATTTACCTCTGAACCACTGTGCAATTTGTTGATGGGTTTTGTATATTTCACACTCCTACTCTTGAACAGCATCATTACTCAAAAAATACAGAAATAAGGTATACTTTGGGAAGTGAACAGAAAGTTAACTACACTGCGCCGAAGCTGAGCACACACCACAGGATATGTTGAAGGAGTTATGCTGGGAATGGTTCTGAAAACAAAAAGAATTATATTTTTACCTTGTGATGTTTAGAAACTCTGCTTTGCAATTTATCACGTTTGCAGCCTCACTCTTGTGATGTAAGCAGAAACCAAGATGCACCCCGTGCTTTTACGTTGAAGAATTGTGTAATTTTGGGAACATAAAATCAGTCACTCAATTTAAGGTCTGGTGTGGAGGTTTTGCGTTGTATTGCACTGTTGTGCATATATTACAGAGTTTTATTATTATACTGCATTGCATGGGTGAAATTCCTCATATTTCTCACTTTCATCTGCATTAAATAAGCACAGACAAAAGAGTAGATTATATTATTCATGATGCATGAATAACTGATGTCTGGGATTTGTACTGCAGAGTTTTGCAATACTGATGCATGTAGTTGATGCAGTTTCTGAGGAAGGTTAATATATATTTTTCCTCACAAGCAAGAGAAAATCTGCAGATGCTGGAAATTCAAATAACACACACAAAATGCTGGAGGAACTCAGCAGGCCAGGCAGCATCAATGGAAAAGGGTTCAGTTGACATTTCAGGCTGAGACCCCTCATCAAGACTGATGAAAGTCTGGGCCTGAAAAGTCGACTGCAGTCTTTTCCATAGATGCTACCTGGCCTGCTGAGTTCCTCCAGTATTTTGTGCGTGTTGCATATAGATTTTTCTTGGTAGTCTAAGACGATGTGGTTGGCATGAAAAGATCCATCTGGAAAATTAAGGTAATTATTATTTATAATATGATTAGCTACTATATGTTCTTACGTGAATGGATCACATTGTCACAAATCATCTGCGTGTGAAAATTGATAGTAAATAACAGGTGGCTGAACGAACGTGCAACATTTAAAATTTGACAGAGCTACAATGTTTTGATTATTAATTTACTCATTATAATATTGTTTGATCCAACAGCATATCTATTAGACTTTGTCAGGAAGCAAGAAGAACATTCAAGGGCGGAGGCTTTTTGGTCTGTTTTGAATTGGGCTGGTAGAAAAAAATAGAAAGATCTGTCCATGCTTGTTACAAGTTTAAATTTGCTGTTTCTGACGTGAACCTGCTTATCAATTCAGACAGGATTTACCCAAGTCCAGATAGTAGTTTCCTTCCATGTTTAGTAATGTAAATATTTGATGGACTAATTTTTCACAAGTCCGGTGACCATGTGCTGTACTTAAAAGTTGATTTCAGAAATACAAGTCAAGTAAGCACACTAAGATGATAATAAGTATTTCATTTCTTGTATCAGTCACTTTTTTTGAAATTGCTCCTGGAATTTGGGTAGTGTTGGGAATGCCATGTCTTCAGTTTTTTCCCAGGGCATAATGCATGAACTACATTAAGTAGAGGAATTTACATATAGATTAGACTATAAGCTTCATGAATAAGGGAACCTCAGGGCCCTTGTACAACAGTATTATGTAGCCTTATTCCATTTAAACTATACTTCAGTTTCTACTCATCCGACTAAAGTAGATAACCTCTTATTTTCCCACATTATATTTCATCTTCCATATTTTAACCACTCCCTTAACCTATCTGTTTGAGGCCCCCACTAATCTTTATATTGTCAGCAGAGTTGGTCACTTTAGCTAAGTTATCAAGATAGATTGTAAATAGTTGAGGGTCCATTATTAGTCCTTGGGGCATCCTAGTTACTGCTTGTTGTTGATCCTTTTTGTGCCTTGTGCAAGGTACATTGGGTGACATTTTATGCTGTTTCCATAGCAAGTGACATTTTCTTTATGAGGCCGAGTTGCTAGCTCGGTGTTCTACCTAGCATGGATGGAAAGCGTGGAAGGAGCCGGCCAGATTCGAACTCGGGACCGTTCGCTTCGAAGTCTGGTGCTGATGCAGCTGCACCACTGGTCAGCAGCTACTGCTTGATAAAGATCCATCAATCCCAACTCTCTGTTCTCAACTAGCCAATCTTCCACCCTTGTTAACAAATTATTTCAATATCTGGATCTCTTCCCTTGGCATGCAACCTTTTATTTCACACTTAATTGAATGCCTTCTGGAAATCCATTGTTTGCCATTTATTCACCAGGCTCATTATATCCTCAAGTAACTCTAATAAAATTGTCAAATGTGATTTCCCACTTACGCAATTATGTTTGAGTGTTTTATGATTTTCTGAATGTCTGGGCTCTTCCTTAACAATGGAGTCCAGCATTTTCCCAATGACTGATGTCGTTAACTGGCTTATAGTTTCCATATTCTCTCTTCTTTCTTTCTTGAATAAGAATATTCCATTTGCAATTTTCCAAAATGCTGGAAAAATTTGCAAGATCATAGAAATTCAGCCACACCTTTTAACACCTCAGAATGCTAGTCTGAGGAATGTAATGCCCTTTAGTTCCATTGTTGCCCTTGTATTATACTATTATTGGGATGATCTTAACGTCTATTGCTATGTGATAGATGGATGCTAATTCCTTAAATAATTCCAGCTTCATCTTTTATGAAACATTAATTTTACTCCCATTTTGTGTACTTATATTAAAAAAAAGCAACTTTAATTTCGTGCTCTGATGACATATTTATTCTTTGACCTCACCAGGACTTCAGAATTGCAGAAAAACAAAACATTATTCATAGGAGCAATTTCCATAAGTCTCTCTAAAAATCAAATGTACTACTACCACAGCAGCTGGGGATTTAAAAGTTCCTGAATAATGTGCACTTCATTGTAAGCTCCATGATAAAATTTGACCCCTTCACTAGGGTAATATTTCTGTGTGCTTTTCTGATAAAGCCTTGCTGGAATTTTCATGCTTAGCAGCAGCCTTTTGTTGTAAAACCCTTTTCTTACAAAGCATTGCTGGAATGGTATTGCATCTTTCAAGTCTGAAATAATTAAGAATTTTTAGTTGTTGACTAAGCTTTCAGGAAAGAAGTCCCTGGCAATAACTCTACATAGGTGAAAGAATTCATGTTTCAGGAACATATGTTGGACTGCAGTTTTACTAGAAACCATTTCTATTGATTAATGATGATGCCAAATAGATATACCATTTATTATATTCACAGAGTAATTTTGGTTAGGATTTTCTTAAAACCGTTAAATTTATTTAATATTGTGGCTGGTATTTTGAATACAAATTCCATGTACAGTTTGCTTCAATAAAACCGATAATGCTGGAAATACTCAAGAGGTCAGGTTGCATCTGTGGAAATATGAAACGGTTTTTCATTTCAGGTTGAAGACTGTCAGAACAGTGAAGTGGGACGAAGCTTGTCAAATTATAGGGAGTTGGGATGGGGTAAATTATCCTGCTGCTTTTGTTTTCTAAACAGCAAGGCTCCACTTGTAAAATCACCAAAATGTAGAAATCTTCAAACCGTAGTCATTTCTGTTTCATATTCTGCATATGTATGCTCGTGGTGTGCGTGATAGCATGGCAATTAACGCAATCACTAATTGGAGTTTAATACCCGTTGTTGTCTGTAATGTGTTTGTGCATTGTCCCTGTGACCATGTGGGTTTCCTCTCAAACTCCAGGGATGCCCAGGTTCGGGTTTTGAAGTTCTGGGCATGCCACATTGGCGTTGAAAGTATGGCAGCACCTTCAGGCTGACCCCAGCACAAACACCACTGATTTGATTTGATGCAAACTGCATATTTCACTATGTTTCTGTTTCGATGCACACGTGACAAATAAAGCTTATCTTTATCTTAATCGTTATATATGAATACTTGCTACTGTATTGAGGTGTCTTCAATATTTTCATGCAGAGTCTATTTTTTTTACAATATCTCAGGAGGTGAATGATTTGATACTTATGCAGGTTTTTATTATTATCAAACACCATTGCAACAAAACAGGATTGACTTGTGATCAATAGCACATTTTGAAAGTGAAATTGATTTATTGTTTTTTAACAAAAAGGAATACTAATGAATCAGCACCACCTATTGCTGTGCACCCAATTTTATCCGTGCATGGAGTGACTTACTGATTTGCACTTTTGGCTGGGACTAAGTTCACCCCATCAGACTCTTGATCCTAAATCAACGCTGGCTTTCCAAATGAAGGCCTAGAAATGATGTTCTTGGTTCTGAACACTAGCTTGGTTAGAACCCCATTAACTGTGCTGATCAAGCTAAATATTTTCAGCTCACATGTTTATTATAACCATTCATTATTGCCTAGAATTTGGATTTCATTAATTTTCAAGTGTTTCCCTGAGTTTAGCAGTAGCACCAATTGGTAGAATGGTATCTGGCTCAAAGAAAGATGAAAGCAGTTTTTAGAAGCCAACCATCACACTGTCAGGACATTCCTCAAAGTTTCTCAGTGCTTTCTTGCAGGTCCATTTCTTCAGAATTGAAGTCACGTTTATTATCACTGATGTATGTGTTGTTTTGCCACAGCACTACGGTGCTGAGATATAAAATTACAATAAATTGCAAAATAAATCATGCAAAGAAAGGAACAATGAGACAGTGTTCATGAACCATTTTAAAATCGGATGATGGGGGAGAATTCATTTCTGAATTATTGCGTGTGAGTCATCAATCTCTTTACCCCCTCCCTAAAGAGTGAGGGCATTTCTGGTTGCTGAGGATCCTTGGTGATGGATGCTCCCTTCTTGAAGCATTGCCTCTTGAAGATGACCTCAGTGGTAGGAAGGGTTGAACCCTTGATGGAACTGACAGAGTCTACGACCCCCATAGCCTCTCGTGATCCTGTGCATTGCGGCATCCATTCCAGGCTGTGATGCAACCAGTCAGAATGCTCTCCACCATACATCTATAGAGTTTTTGGTGACATACCAAATGTCCTCAAGCTCCTAACGAAAGAATCACTGGCATACCTTCTTCATGATTCAATGTGTTCGGCTTAGGTTAGATCCTCTGAGATGTTGACACCCAGGAGCTTGAAGTTGCTCACCATTTCTACTGTGGAATCCTCAAATTTGACTGGTGTGTGTTCTTCCAATGTGCCTCATCACAAGATTAGAAGTAGAAATGTTAAATAATTTCAAAGTTTCCAGTTCCATTTGTAATTTCTCTGACTACATATTGCAAGACCTAATCAAATTTCAGGGTGCTGCTGAGAAATGGCAAAAACAGTCTTTTGCTTGACCACATCACAAAAGCGAGATCTCTGCTTAAAAGTCAACATTTGCAAGAAACTCAACCAGACCAGTCATATAAATAGTTTGGTCACAAGTGTAAGTGAAAGATGAAGCATCCTGCAGTCAATGATCACCCCATTTACAAATTACAAGCCAGGTGTGGTGGTATACTCACTGCTTGCACAAATAGGTGCAGTTCCAACATAAGCTGAGGCTCATCTGTGAAAAGATAACATATTTGATTGTTACTAAGCATTCACTCCTCCACTCCACCACCTGCTCCATGGCTGCATTGTGAACCAGAACAAAGCTCCCTGTTGCCTTTTCAATATCACCTTCAAAATGCTTAATATCTTGCCCAAAGGGAAAAGTCTGGCAAGAGTATGGGTTCCCATTGCCTACAGCTCCCAATTCAGGCTGGATGCAGATCTGAACTGGAATTCTGTATTCATCATCACTGGGGCAATATCTTTGCCATATAGATGACAGTAGTTCACCACCTACTTGTGGCCACTGTCAGATGGGTAACAAATGCTGGCTCTACAAACTTCCAAGAGGAAATAGGAAAAAGACTGTCTCGCACTGTCCCACTCTGATAATACTGAAACCTTTGTAAAATCTAAGTTCAGTACACATTAAGCTGATCTGTATAGGCCATGATCTCAAGTTTTATATTGAGGTTGCACATAAAAGTGTGTTTATGTTATTGGTGTGACTCACCTATTCATATTTTCTCTGTGTAAAGGGCAGAATGTTCTGAGCAGCTTTGATATTATTATGCCATGAATCCTGTTTCTCATAATATTGCTTAACTGTGCAGTGAGACAGCAGGGAGCTTTCATTCTGAAATCTTGTCAGAATTTCTCCAAGCTAGTGAAACTCGAATGTAGAATACAATCTGCGGACAAAAGTTCTTCATTTCTCCTCTAGGCTCTTTAGTATTTTCTGTAGTCTTCAATATGATGCTACCACTAGACAACCCTTTCCCTTCCTCCCCAATCCTCATCACTCAGCCTGAAATAACTATTGCCTCTGTGATTCCTTGGTTCACTCTCCAATACCCATGCCATGAAAAGGCGATGAAATACCAGACTGTTTTGTTTCTTCCCTTCCTACCCTCCAGGACCTCAACAGTCTTGTAAGCGAATCAACAATTCACTGGTATTATTTCCAATCAGGTGTTCTATATTTGGAAGTTGCAACGTGGTCTCCTCTACACTGGGGAAAGCAAATGCACATCAGATGACTGCTTTGCAGAACACCATTGTTCATTCCATAGAGGTGATCATTCGATTCCAGTTGCCTGTTACTTTAATATTCTGTCTCACTCTCACTCCCACTCAATTCAGTTTAGGCCTCTTGCACTCTTTTACGGAGCCAAATGTAAACTTGAGTGGCAGCAGCTTGATCTGTATTTGGATGGGCAACAACCCTCAGTCCTCAAAGAATTCCAACAGTTTCAGATCAGCCTTTGTCAGGACTGGCCAGATCTGATGAACAGTTGTCAAGCTCCAATGCTAATTCAGTTTTTTTCCCCCTCGCGATATGTAAGCTGACTTGATGGGCGTTTCCTGCTATCTCATTTTGAGATCTAGATAGCATGATGTTTTGTTTCCCATGGTTGTAACATTTGTTTTTTCTTTGACCTCATTCCTCTGCTTTTATTTAAATGTCAGCAGCCGATGAATTGCAATTAGTAAGCCATTCTATCCTCCCTTTGCCTGAGCTGCAACCTTTGGTGTCATCTCCCTTGGTTTCCATCCTATCACAGACATTTCCTTTGTTCTCTTCACTCCACTCCCTTACAGTTTTCTTTTATAATTTCTAATTTTTCTTTGTGATGAAAGATAAATGTGAAACATATATGAGTGTCTCTCCTTGTACTATATTCTACTGATAGTATTTCTAGCATTCTTTTTTTAATTCTTACGATTCCAAGTTATAGACAGCCTCAGTGCAAATGCTGATTTAGCAGAAATGTAAACACTTCAAATCCTGTAACTGGGAGTTGATGCAAGTGTTGAACCACAAGCCTTGCATAATTTAATTACGTTAATAGCACCTTTGTAGACATTCCATGTAATATTGGCAGTGAATCTGCAACTATGATATTGACAATGAAAACCACAAGTTAATTTTCTGCATCCACTGACTAAAGTACACATCATGAGAAACGAACTCTGGATCAATTCCTGAACTGGTGTGCATCTTCACAAGCAAACTACAAATTTGACCTGTGCAGTGTACTGGGAGGAAACAGCATAAGGATTGGAAGGGGCTTTAGCATTTAGAAACAGAGAACATGTAGAATTTGAAAAATAGGGTGAGAATTTAAAACTGGCAGATAGTGCAGTAGTGGGAGCTGAGGCCAGAAAGTAGCATTGGGTGAAGATAGACATGGTAGGAGTTTTGGGTGAGCCAAAAGAGGCATTGGAATTACAACTGGACTTCCTATGTCAGCAGCTTGATAGACTCTGACAAAGCTTTCTGCTTTGCTGATAGTGCTCACTCAAACAGGTATCTTCAGTCATGTTGATTAAACACAGCAATCCCCAATCTTTATCATGTTTCCAACTAGCCATAATCTAACTCTTGAAAATTAAACATTATTCAAATGCTGAATTGCAAGTTGAAAATGGCCTCGCAGTTACATTAAATGTTTCAAACCTTGGACTGTCTGCATTGCACCACACTTGGCAGAATCCTTTGTTGGCATGGTAGCTGTCTATTGTGCTCCGCTGCTGCCTGCAACTTGTTTGTAATGTAACAGGTAGAGTAATTAAGGTGTTGTTGATACTGTGCTTTGAATTCCCAAACAATTCTAAACACAAGTAAATAAAACTGGGGTACTCCTAAAGATACAGATGATCCATAGTTAATATCAACCTTTGCTAATTTTATAATCCTTAATTTTTAGATGCCACTTTCTGAGACATTGGATAGAAACTTCACATAAATCACCTACTGCATCTATGTTTGTCTTTTCACAATGATCGCAGGGCTGAATCAGTAAGCTAATTAACTGGTAACCAGCCACACTACTCAATATCTTAAGAGTAACAAAATGGACCCAAGATTTTAAACTTGCAATTAAGATTGAGCAACTGAACATGTGCAACAGCTGTTTGTAATCAAAAAGCAAAGAAATTCAACTAAAAATCACTAAAAATGTATTTTCTGAGGTATGATGTGTTAAATTATTGCTGCAAACTATGAAGGGGCGAGTGATGGCGAGGTGAGATTGGTGGATGACCTAAGATGGTGTGTTGCAGAATCGTTGCAGATGGGGTTCTGATGCCTAAACAGCTGGCCTGGAAGCGAGGTTGGATCGCTCTGGGCACCGAAAGGAGAAGTTGGGTCTGGGCAGAGGAGAATTGGTGCCCGTGCAACTGGTCCGGGATTGCTACAGGCATCAAGCTGATTTGAAGAGCTTGGGCGTGGCTTCGGGCTGGGTGAAAAAATCTGGGCCAGGAGCAAGTTTCTGAGTGGGTTTTCTAGCAGTGGTGCCTGTGTCCTAGTCTGAGGTATGCTGTTTAGACAACTTCAACACCGGCCCAGATCAGGGGTGGGAGCTGATTTCGCTCACTCTCAGCGATCTTCACTCCTCATTCCAGGGTGCCAGAGCCTTTCATTGTTCAGTTGTTTGGTCAATTTAAACGCCAGCCCAGATAGACTGAAAAGACAGCATCAGTCAGCATGAGACCCAATTTCACTGGATCACCACGATGGTCATCTCCATGGCTCTGAGGCTATGAAGACTGCCTTGGCTGCTGTGCTTTGTGCCCGCTAATATGCTGAACTGATAAGTGAGGCCTTCAGCCTGCTCCGGGATTCGGATCTGAGGACTCAATTTTAGTTCAGATGTTCGCTTCATTTGTTTGCTTGACTTGTGCTTGTGCATCGAGTGTTGGTCTTTTATTTTTATTCTCTTTGTTTCTTTAAGTTGGGTTCTTTCGGGTTTCTTGCTTTGTGGCTACCTGTGAGCAAGCAAATCGCAAGGCTGTGTAATTTATGCATTCTTTGATAATAAATCTACTTGAATCTATAAGAAAACAAGAAATAGAAGAAGGAATAAGCTAGTTGGCATCTCACATCCACTCTGTATTCAATAAGATGAAAAATTACCTTTAACCTTAGTGCCACCACCCTATAGTAATACCATATCCCTTAATTTCTCTAATGTTGTCAGATGCTTCATTCATGCTGATTCCACGGGGACTTGAGTGCTCTAATCGCACTGCCCTGATCATCATTTAATTTGGCTAAATGCCCTAGCACATGATGAGAAGACTACACACAGATTCAGGAGCTCAAAGTCGCAGAAAGTCTGATCCCATCTCAGAATGTTGCTGTTACCTCATAAGCCAACCCACAGAACTCTCAGCGAGCTACTATCTAATTAATCCAAGATCTACCAACTGCTGTATTCTTCAGCACTTCACTTATATCTACCATTATTCTTGCTTTAAGGTGATCGCTCACTCAGGCTTTTTGTAATTTAAGTAATTCTTTACACTCCCATTTATCATGTCATGTTGGTAATCAGAGCTCCTTAGATTTTTGTCTACTAATTCCCAGTCTGAAATATTAATATGCTGTTAGTGTGAATACATCTATTTTTCACAGTCACAGATCTTGGTGCTCTAAAGCATTGGTCCCCAGCCACCAGGCCACGGACCGGTACCGGGCCGCAAAGCATGTGCTACCGGGCTGCGAGGAAACGATATGATTTGGCGATATGAAACGATATGAGTCAGCTGCACCTTTCCTCATTCCCTGTCACGCCCACTGTGGGAACCTGAACGCACGCGAGGTCATTACATAAGGAACCCCCTTCAAGTATCGCTGTCTCCCATCACCCCTCGATGGGACCGTCTTGTTGCAGGGAAACAAGCCCAGGGCTCCCACCGATTCAGCCATATTGGTGTGTTGCAATGATTTTATATGTTCATACGGGGAAAATATGTGCTGTGTGTTTAATAGCCAAACGTTTCTTAAAATGTTATGATGCTATTGACTTATCACTATATTCATGCAAGGAAAATACGCGATGTGTGTTTAGTATTAAATTCATTAGATAAACCCTTTTAGAAATGAAATTGAGTGTATTAGCCACTTAATAAGTGACTTATAGTTGATTTATCACCTATTTTCCGGTCGTGATTAACCTCCCCCTACCCTGGTCAGCCAGTCCTCAAGAATATTGTAAATATTAAACCGGTCCGCGGTGCAAAAAAGGTTGGGGATCCCTGCTCTAAAGCAAGGGTAAATAATTAGTTATGTTAGCTTTAAATATGTTCGCCTTTATTATCAAACAGGTTGTTCAATACAGTGGGCTTGAAATCTTTTTTCATGTAGGAAGGTTTACTGGTGAACCATGGCATGCAGGATTCAAAGTCTAGAAAAGGCAATTCTGATTTTAAGCCCTTGGAAGGTACTTGAAAGTGCAGAATTCAATGCCACTGAAAAACTGTGGAGGCCAAGTCATTGATTAGTAAGGGTGTCAATAGTTACAGGAAGAAGGCAGGAGAAAGGGGTTGAGAGGCATGATAAACCAGCCGTGATGGATGGTGGAGCAGAGTTGATGGGCTGAATGGCCTCATTCTGCTCCTATGTATTACACTACAGTCCTATGGACTGGTTAAGAGCAGAAGGGATTTGATTTCTATCTCTGGACGGTGATTTTCTGCAAAGCCAAGCAATATAAAACATAGTTTTGATGCATATCAACGTTAGAGTTCTTCAAGGAAGTAAGAGGCAAGGTGGACAAAGGAGAGGCAATGGATGTCATTTACTTGGATTTTCAGAAGGCTTTTGATAAGGTGCCATACATGAGGCTGCTTAACAAGGTAAAATCCTATGGTGTTACAGGAAAGATGCTGGCATGGAATGTTGACGGGCAAGGGGCAGTGAGTGGGAATAAAGGAGGCCTCTTTATGCTTGGCTGCCAGTGACAAGTGGTTTTCCACAAGGGTCAGTCTTGGGACTGCTACTTTTCACATTGTTTGTCAGTGATTTAGATAGTGGAATTGATGGCCTCGTGACAAAGTTTGGGGATGATGCAAAGATAGCTGGAGGGGTAGGTAGTGCTGAGGAAACAATGCAATTGCAGCAGGACTTGGACAAGTTGGAAGAATGGACAAAAGTGGCTGAGGAATACAGTGTTGGGAAATGTATGATAATGCATTTTAGTAAAAGGGACAATAGTACGGATTATTATCTAAATGGGGAAAAGGTTCAAACATCAGAGGTCAAAAGGGACTTGGGAGTCCTCGTGCAAGACTCCCAGAAGGTTAAATTACAAGTTGAGTCTGTGGTGAAGAAAACAAATGCAATGTTTGCATTTATTTCAAGGGGGATAGAATATTAAAGCAAAGAAATAATGTTGAGCCTTTATAAGACACTAGTTAGACTGTACTTGGAGTGTTGTCCACAGTTTTGTGCCCCATACCTCAGAAAAGATGTGCTGTCATTGGAGAGAGTCCAAATGGGGTTCACAAGGATGATTCTGGGAACAAAGGGATTAACATATGAGGAGCGATTGGCACTTTGGGGCCTGCACTCACTGAAATTTAGGAGAATGCGGGGGATCTCATTGAAACTACCGAATATTATAGCAAGTACTCTTTTGTCTCTCATCTTCATCATAAGTATTCTAGAATTGATTTTTTTTTATTGGTAACCAAATGATTCTATTAGTTCGATCTTGTGAATATAAAGAGATCTCTCTGACCATGTTCCTGTGCTTTTATCCATAAATCTTCCCGGTTTTCCTCGGACAAACAGATTCTGGCGTTTTAATTTAACTTTGTTATCTGACAAGGATTTCTTAAAGTTCTTGGAGAGGCAAATCACTTTTTTTTGAAGAGAATACGGTGGAGGAGACTTCTAGCCTTGTCATATAGGATGCCGTTAAAGCATACAACCATATAACAATTACAGCACAGAAACAAGCCATCTCGGCCCTTCTAGTCCGTGCCGGACTCTTACTCTCACCTAGTCCCACCGACCTGCACTCAGCCCATAACCCTCCATTCCTTTCCTGTCCATATATCTATCCAATTTAACTTTAAATGACAACATTGAACCTGCCTCAACCACTTCTGCTGGAAGTTCGTTCCACACAGCTACCACACTCTGAGTAAAGAAGTTCCCCTTCATATTACCCCTAAAACTTTTGTCCTTTAACTGTCAACTCATGTCATCTTGTTTGAATCTTCCCCACTCTCAATGGAAAAAGTCTATCCACGTCAACTCTATCAATCCCCCTCATAATTTTAAACACCTCTATCAAGTCCCCCCTCAACCTTCTAAGCTCCAAAGAATAAAGACCTAACTTGTTCAACCTTTCTCTGTAACTTAGAAGATGAAAACCAGGCAACATTTTAGTAAACCTCCTCTGTCCTCTCTCAATTTTATTGATATCTTTCCTATAATTCGGTGACCAGAACTGTACACAATACTCCAAAACTGGCCTTACCAATGCCCTATACAATTTCAACATTACATCCCAATTCCTATACTTAATGCTCTGATTAATAAAGGCCAACATACCAAAAGCTTTCTTCACCACCCTATCCACATGAGATTCCATCTTCATGGAACTATGCACCATTATTCCTAGATCCCTCTGTTCTACAGCATTCTTCAATGCCCTACCATTTACCATGTATGTCCTATTTTGATTAGTCCTACCAAAATGTAGCACCTCACATTTTTCAGCATTAAACTCCATCTGCCATCTTTCAGCCCACTCTTCTAGCTGGCCTAAATCTCTCTGCAAGCTTTAAAAACCTACCTCATCATCCACAACACCACCTATCTTAGTATCATCTGCATACTTACTAATCCAATTTACCACCCCATCATCCAGATCATTAATAAATATGACAATCAACATTGGACTCAGTACAGATCCCTGAGGCACACCGCTACACACCATCCTCCAATCTGACACACAGTTATCCACCACTCTTCTCTGGCGTCTCCCATCTAGCCACTGCTGAATCCATTTTACTACTTCCATAGCCTAACGATTGAACCTTCCTAAATAACCTTCCGTGTGGAACCTTGTCAAAGGCCTTACTGAAGTCCATATAGACAACATCCACTGCTTTACCCTCGTCAACTTTCTTAGTAACCTCATCAAAAAATTCAATAAGATTTGTCAAACATGACCTTCCACGCACAAATTCATACTGACTGTTCCCAATCAGACCCTGTCTATCCAGATAATTATATATACCATCTCTAAGAATACTTTCCATCAATTTACCCACTACTGACGTCAAACACACAGGCCGATAATTGCCAGATTTACTCTTAGAACCCTTTTTAAACAATGGAACCACATGAACAATACACCAAATATATTAGAGGACAAATAATTTCTTATACTGCAAGTGTTAAGAAAAAGCTAATAAAGAGAGAATTAATTTAGCCAATCAGCTGAAACAATTAGATGAAGAATATGCTTTGATCTCAGATCCTGTTTTATATAAAAGACGGGTTGAAATTAAAACTAAATATGATTTTTATTAACATACCCTATTGAATCTCAATTGCTAAAGGATAAAAGTCAATTTTATATTCATGGAGATAAAACGGGTAAATTATTGGCTAACCAAATTAAAACTTCTAGTGCTAAACGACAGATTAAATACGTTTGTAAATTTATAAAGCTAACGGTACTAGGACAACTGATCATTTAGAAATAAATGATACTTTTAGAGAATTTTATTCTAAACTTTATAGTTCTGATCTTCTTAAAGATAATACAGTAATGGATAACAGTCCAAATAAATATCCTTTCGCTTTCTGTTGATAACCTAAAACAGTTGGATCAATGTATTTCTCACAAAGAAATAGCCGAGGCTGTACGTTCACTGCATTCAGGGAAAGCTCCAGGTCCTGACAGATTTTCTGGAGAATTCTATAAGGCTTTTTCTTCTTTGCTTATACCTCATTTATGTTCAGTTTTTTCAGATTCTTTTAAGTCAGGTAGGTTGCCGCAATCTTTTTACGAAGCTTCTATTTCGCTTAGCCTTAAAAAAAAACCCAACTGAATGTTCTTCATATAGACCAATTTCCTTACTTAATGTTGATACTAAAATTCTACCTAAAGTTCTGGCCCGTAGGATGGAAAATATCTTACAATCTATCATTTCTGATGATCAGACTGGTTTTATTAAAAATCAATATTCTCATTTTAATATCTGTCGATTATTAAATGTTATCTATTCTCCTTCTAAAATATTGGAGTGTGTTATATCCTTAGACACTGAGAACGCTTTAGATTGGGTTGAATGGCATTATTTATTTAAAATCTTAGAAAAATTTAATTTTGGGTCCAACTTTATTCAATGGATTAAATTACTGTATTTATCCCCTTTTGCTCGGGTTCTTACTAATTCTCAGAATTCTAAACCATTAAACTTCAACGTGGAACCAGACAAGGTTGCCCTTTGAGTCCTTTGCTTTTTAACCTGGCTTTAGAACCCTTAGCTATTGCTTTTTGAGAATCTAATGATATCACTGGTATTTTACGGAAGGGTACTATCCACAGAGTTTCACTTTATGCAGATGACTTATTGTTTTACATCACTAATATCGAAACTTCATTACCTTCTGTGCTTTCTTTACTCTCTTGTTTTAGTCAGTTTTCTGGATAGAAACTGAACCTACACAAGAGTGAACTTTTTCTTTTGAATAATTTGCCATTAACTGATATTAACCTTACTCTTAAAATTGGCAAGAAACCAATTCACTTATTTGGGTGTAACAATTACTAAGAATTATAAATACCTACTTAAAGAAAAATTTCTTACTTCATTAAATTATATAAAAAGAACATTATACAATTGGTCGCCCCTTTCATTATCATTGACTGGTCAAATTAATTCTATTAAAATTAATGTTTTACCTAAATTTATATACATCTTTCAGGCTTTACCTGTTTTTATTCCTAAATCCTTTTTTGACTCTCTGGACTCTATTTTATCCTCCTACATAATGAAAAATAAACGACCTCGACTGAATAAAGTCCTTCTCCAGAAAGTTAAAAAGAATGGAGGTTTAGCTTTACCAAATTTTAGGTTTTATTACTGGGCAGCTAATATACGGAATCTCACGTTTTGGTTATACTATATTAATCACGAGGACTGTCCCGGGTGGGTTTCTTTAGAAGCTAACTCGGTTAATAAATTTTCTATTATCTCTCTTTTGGAATCTTCACTTCCTTTATCCTTAAGTAAGATAACTGAAAATGTGGTAGTCAAACATACTTTGAGGATTTGGATACAATTTAGAAAAAATTTCCCTTTCTAGTCCCATTTTTAAAAAAAAATTTAAACCTTCTATGACTGATGTAGTTTTTAAACAATGGGAAAGATTGGGCATTACATGTTTCTGGGATCTGTTTGTTGGAGGAAGTCTTTCTTCGTTCAAACAATTGTCAACTAAATATGGTTTACCAAAAACCCATTTTTTTCGGTACTTACAAATGAGAGATTTTCTGTGATCTCAATTATTTACGTTTCCTGATAGTCCTGATAAGAAAGTATTAGATGAAATTCTTAATATGAAATCATTTTATAATGGTTCAATATCCAGTATTTATGATATGTTGTTGGGAATGAGAAATGATTCTTTAGACAAAACCAAAAATCTTTGGGAACAAGATTTATAGACCTCAATTTCTGAAGAAACTTGGAATGAGATTTTTAAATTGGTTAAAACGTCATCGTTATGTGCTCATCATTCCCTCCTACAACTTAAAGTAGTTCATAGGGCTTATATGACCAAGGATAAGTTATCTCGTTTTTATATGGATATATCTCCCTACTGTGATAGGTGTAACAATGGAGAAGCTTCATTTATTCATATGTTTTGGATGTGTCCAAGTCTTGGAAAATATTGGAAGGAAGTATTCCAAACTTTTTCTGTACTCTTTAAAGTAAATTTTAAGCCTAATCCTTTGACTGCTCTATTTGGTATTGTTGGAAGGAAAGATATCATTTTGAAGACATCTGATTTGCACATTCTGGCTTTCATCTCTCTTTTGGCTAGGAGGGCGCTTTTGTTTAAATGGAAGGATGCTGTTCTGCCTGATCATGCTGAGTGGTTACGGGATGTTAAGGCATGCCTAAATTTAGAAAAGATTTGTTGTTCAATTTCTGAATCTAACCAAGATTTTCAAAATTTGTGGGGGCCGTTTTTAAATTATTTTCATAATCTTTGACTCCTTGTATATTTTATTATCTGATAAGTTTTTTTCTTTTTTTTTTCTTTCCCAAACAGCTTCAACTTTGACAGTGAGTGTAGATCTCTTTTTTTAAATAAAAATTGTTTATATTCTAATATACAAATTAATCTAATCTATATGAATATAGAGTAAGGAGTTTGTCAATGTGATTCAATATACTGTATCTGGTGTTATTATATTTTTTCTTTTGTTTTATAATATGTGTTCTCTTGGACTCTGTATTCTTCTGTATAGAAATCAATAAAAAAAACTGGAAAAGAAGAAACTGCAGAATATTAAAAGGACTAGATAAGGTGGATGTGGAGAGGATGTTCCCTATGGTCAGAGTATCCAGAGCTAGAGGGCAGAACCTCAAATTTGAGGGGCGACTTTTTAGAACAGGGATAAGGAGGAATTTTTTAGCCAGAGAGTAGTGAACCTGTGGAATGCTCTGCCACAGACTGTGGTGGAGGCCAAGTCTGTGGGTATATTTAAGGTGGAAGTTGATCGTTTCCTGATAGGTCAGGACATCAAAGGATATGGCGACACCGCAGGTGTATGGGGTTGAGTGGGATCTAGGATCGGCCATGATGGAATGGTGGAGCAAACTTGATGGGCTGAATGGCCTAATTCTGCTCCTATGTCTCATGGATGCACACGAGGACCTTTGTATGTTTTTTTAAAAATTTAATTTTTTTTGTTTGAAGAACAAACATTTTTTTCTAATATTTGCAGTTTGCTCATCTGGTTTTTAAATATTTTGGTAGCACTGGATATTTGGCTCTTCAGATGCCATGCCGTTCACTCATTTCTGGTCTTAGTGGAAATCTAACATTACTCCATGGCTCAGTTACTGAAAGAAAGAGAAAAATATCTAATTTTGAGTATGTTTCATTAATGTGGAATTCTGTACCTCTGGTGGGACTTAAAAAAAAAACCCTAATTATATATTTACCTTGTTGAACTTCTGTTTTGCTGCTGATTTACTGGAAGTGTGTGTAAACGTGATTGCCACTGATTAAATCAGCCCTCACAACCAATGAAGCAGATGACCTCAATTGTTTATTCCTTTCGGATTTCTACTTGATATTAGTGCAACTTGAATTAGAAGCACTGTTAAAAGCAGCCACATCACCACTTCTGTGATCTTCGTATCTGTGCCATTTTAACAAGATCCCTCCGAGTAGATGACATGCGGTTGTAACTACCAGATTTGATCTCTGGTATTAGATGTCGGACCGAAGCAGGTGGATGCAATCTGAGCCATCTGCTGTTGCACATCTGATTCACCCTGCCCCTTTAATAGCAACTCAGCATGAAAATCCTGGCTGTGTTTCTGTGGCTCTGGCGGTGGGGGGGGTGGTGGTTGGAGGTGGGTTGCTGTGAGGTGGACTATGTTGCATTTTGCTTGTTGCTAAACAACATCAGTAACAGATTTTTTTTCTTTTAATGTGCTTCAGATGGCATAACCCCAGGGTGCTTAAGGAAGTAACTGTGACAGGGACAGATGTCTTGTCTGTTTGACCCTTTTGGCTGCCGACAGCACAGTGACATTTGGGGAAAATTCAGTGGCACTGACAACCTGCTTTCCCTGTTTCCACGTGCACGATTGGCAAGCTGACTCTGGTGATTGCTTTCGTATATAAAACAGAGCAGAGTTTGAGGACATCTTTAGCAGAAGTGGAATCTGAGATGAGAGAATCTGCAGATGCTGGAAATCTGAAGCAACACGCACAAAATGCTAGAGGAGCTCAGCAGGCCAGGCAGCATCTATGGAAAATGGTGAACAGTTGACGTTTCAGGCTGAGGCCCTTCATCAGGAGTCATGGAGAATTCATGAAACGACGACTCACTTTTCTCCCTAGATGCTGCCTGGGCTGCTGAGTAACACCAGCATTTTGTGTGCATCACTTTATTGCATTTGTTCTTTTGTATCAATTCGGAGTTCTAAAGCTTTAATAGAATCCGTCTCTTCCTGTTGGAAACACGGAATATTTAAGAATATTCCTTTGTAGAGATGGTCTCATTGCTGTTTTTTTGGAGTGGATGACTGGCTTCTTCAAGCCAGTTAACCAATTTTTTGAACTGTTCCAACTGAATTAGCAAAGAGATTACTGGGAGGAGTTCTAAAATTGATCAACATTGAAATGTATAATCTTGTAGAATAGTGCTGACTGGTTTTCTTGTTGGTATGGCTGTTCCAGCTTTTCCTCCAACATTACTTTTATCTGATCAATGCTGGTTGTGGGTGATGGTGGCATGCAAATTGTCTGTCAACTTTATTACATTGCAGAGGAGTTACACTTCAATAGCTTCACATTGCTTTGGGTTGTACCTAAAGGGACCTAAGATTACATAGAATGCAAGCCTTTTAATTTTCCAGGTTCCTGTGCAAAAAATTTGAATATTTGCTTCTTGAATGAAGCTTGCAGTTTGCAGAATTAAAGACAATGCAATCTAGGGTGAATGTAATCACCTGTGTGTGCACTGTGCCAGACATCCCTCCTCTCCCGGAAGTTCCCGGAGTCTCCTGCATATTGATGGCAGCCCCCTGACACCTGCAAATTATATACAATATCCCGGAAATTGATTTTTTTGAGAGGGAGATCGGGAGTGGGAGCAAGATCGAGAGCGGAAGGGAGAGCGAGCATCCTGATTGGTCTCTCTTTGTGCTAAGTAGGCTCATCAGATTTCTCTGTGAGCGGGCTTTACAGTCGACCTCTGTCTCTCCATCAGTTCAGTTTCATGTCCTGCACTGCTATGGCAGAGAGTTTCAAAAAAAATATATAAAACGCACTTCACCCCAGACTACACTAAAGTGTACCCCTGCCTAATAGGGGTCAAAAATAATGACAGTGTTGCTCGCTGCACTGTTTGCAACAGTGACTTTTCTATTGCCCAGATTGCTGTAAAAGACATGTTGAGGTGAGTTTATCAGGTGTCATTCATCCATTAGCATAGCTAACGTTATTTAAACTAGCTGGCTATCTGCTAAGGAGCCACTCTATTGATGTCCTACATGATAAGACCAAACTCCCTGTAGTCATGCTTAGAGTTGTAACAGAGTAAAAAAAAACGACTCCATGATAAAGATAGCGGAGTCAAGGGATATGGGGAGAAGGCAGGAACGGGGTACTGATCGTGGATGATCAGCCATGATCACAGTGAATAGCGGTGCTGGCTCGAAGGGCAGAATGGCCTACTCCTGCACCTATTGTCTATTGATAATGTAGTACAATATAAGTACAGAAATAGCAGAAAACTCTGCCTGCTCATCAACCAAGACAGCAGCAATTGTGAACATGGCACTGGAACCTGAATGTTCAGAGGATCTGTACAAGTTCATCCGGACAGAAAAAAGGCCATGCAGTATTTCGGTTGATGAGAGCAATGATATCATGTGCCATTTTAGCCAGGTACTAGAATGAAACACAGGATTAGGTAACAGTTGGATTTGTAGACATGCAATGATGCCAAAGCTGAAAACATATTCAACCGCATTGCATCATCCATGCAGGACAAAGGCCTTGAATTGTCTAATTGTGTAGGATTTAGCAGTGACAACTGCAATGGGATGATTGGCAAAAACAACTCTGTCTTATCAAGAGTGAAAGCACAGGCCCCTCATATTTACAGCGTTGGCTGTCCGAGTCACCTGGTCAACATTTGTGCCAAAACTGCTGCTAAGGAGTTCTCAATGTCACCTGAAGAACTGCTCATTGCCATCTACCACTACTTTGAGAAAAGTTCCAAACGAAGAGAAGACCTAAAACAGTTTCAAGAGTTTTGCAGTGTTGCCCAGCAGGGAGTACAAAAGCATTGTCCTACATGCTGGCTTTCTTTAGGAAAAGGTTTGGACCATCTGCTCCACCAATGGCCAGCCTTTATTTCATATTTTGAGTCAAAGATTGAGAATCAGAAGTCATCTCAAATTCAGAAGAGGCTGAAAGACCCCCAAATGAAAATATACTCATGCTTTCTCCATAATGTCACACAATGTTTCGACAAACTCAATTTGATTTTTCATAACAAGACACCTATCCTCTTCAAGTTGGATCAGAGTGTAGAAGAGCTCCTGCATGACGTAGCAAGCAGATTTATTGAGCCAAAGGTATTGAGGGAACAGAACATTCAGGAGATAGATGTGAGCAACCCTGAAATTCACCGGCCAGATGGAGAGCTTTTTACTGGGTACCTGGCAAGGAGGCAGTTGCTAAGTGAGGAAGCACAAGAGATTACCCCCTTACAAGTCAAAGCAGTTCTTCAAAGATGCCAGAGCATTCTATGTCAGGTGCTTTCAAAAAATCTTGGAGAAGTTCCCAGTGAGAGACCAAATCTTGAAAAACCTGTCAGTGGTCAATACAGAGAGCCAAGATGAGGTGAATCCAAACCAAATTTTGACTTTGGCAGAGAGATTTCCAAATGTGATCAAGGCAGATGCAAGAGAACAGCTCGACTTGGAAGTCCTGGGTTATGGCTCAACTAACCTTGAAGAACTGGTGCCAAACTACAAAAGTTTGCCAGTTGATGAGTTCTGGGGGAAGCTGTCCAGAGTAAAATCTGAGAGCACAGAGCAGTTGAGATTCAAACAGCTCTGCCAGTTGATGAAGCTGCTTTTGGTGCTGCCAAATTCTAATTGTGATGTAGAAAGGGCATTCAGCATGGTGCGTCACATTAAGACAGAATTCAGAAGTCAGCTGTCTCACAAAACACTTGTGAATCTGATGTCTTGCAAAATTAACAAATTAATTGACACAGACTGCGATGAGGTTGAGACTTCTGGCAAAATGCTCAAATCTGCCAAGCAAACCACATCACAGTATGAGGAAAGTTTGCAAAAGAAATAGAAAAGCTATTTGCATTAGCATTTAGCTATTAGCATTGAGACTGCTAACAGTATGTATATAATATATGTAAATAATTTCAATATGTGATCAAATAAATTGTGTTCTTTCATAATCAAATGTCCTGTGTACACGCACCCTTGGAGGTCGACTGGGAGGAGGGGGGGAATATGGGGTTGCAGGGGGCGGGGGTGCTACCTCCCTAAAATGGTGGTGATACCTCCCTGAAATGAGTTTTTGCAGGGTGGGATGTCTGCTGTGCAATTACATCTAAAGGAATGAAGGATTTGCCTTGAATAGGAAGAAGTCAAGCAGTGCTTCCAGAAAATGAGTGGGAAATCTTTTTTGAATGGTTGTTGAAAGTTAGTATTACTATGGGCTGACATTTTGTCATACAAATGTTTCATTTTAGATTGAGTACCCTGGTAAAGTCACCAAATCCTTTTTGCTTTGCTTTCACCTACACAGTATATTCCCCTTGGTGTATGCTCTGTTGATTAGCCTTTGCTGTTGTAAATGGACCGTGTTATTCAGCATCATTGGTTCCAAAGCCTTCCTTGCTACACATCGAGGAAGGCGACACGCTGAAGTATTTCTGATTATAATGCTACCTTACTCCCTCCATCCCTGTCCTTTAAACCAGCAGGGCAGCAGGAAAATCACTAACTTCCAACAGGTATTGTGCACAATGGGAAATTTTGTCAAATAAGCAAACAGTGCTGTTCCCAGAAATCTGTTTCTACTATCTTTAGTAACAGATGTTAAAGCTTAGTTTTGTCTGCTATAACTTGTACACAAAAGTACATGTTTTTATTTTAAAAAAAGGTTCAGGATCTTTACTTCATCATTGAAATGTTCCCACAGCCAATGGACTTGCTTTTAAGGACTCTTCATGTCAAGTTCTCATTATTTATTGCTATTTATTAAGAACATAAGAAATAGGAGCAGGAGTAGGCCATCTAGCCTGTTGAGCCTGCTCCACCATTCAATGAGATCATGGCTGATCTGGCCATGGAGTCATCTCCTCCTACCTGCCTTTTTCCCCATAATCCTTAATTCCCCTACTATCCAACCTTATCTTTAAATATATTTACTGAGGTAGCCTCCACTCATTGGGCAGATAATTCTACAGATTCACAACCCCCTGAGAAAAGCAGTTCCTCCTCATCTCCATCCTAAATCTACTCCCCAGAATCTCGAGGATATGTCCCCCAGTTCTAGTCTCACCTATCAGGGGAATCAGCTTTCCTGCTTCTATCTTTTCTCTCCCTTTAACAATTTTTATGTTCCTATATGATCCCTTCTCATTCTTCTGAATTCCATTGAGCACAGTCCCAAGTGTCTCAATCTCTCCTCACGGTCTAACCCCCTTATCTCTGGAATCAACCTGGTGAACCTCCTCTGCACCACTTCCAAAGCCAGTATATCTTCCTTAAGTAAGGAGACCAGAACTGCATGAAGTACTCCAGGTGCGGGGACACCAGTACACTGTACAATTGCAGCATAACCTCCCTGTTCTTAAATTCAGTCCCTCTAGCAATGAAGGCCAACATCCTATTTGCCTTCTTGATGGCCTGCTGCACCTGCAAACCAAACTTTTGTGATTCATGCACAAGCACTCCCAAGTCCCTCTGCACAGCAGCATGCTGCAATTTTTTACCATTTAAATAATAATCTGATCTTCCAGTTTTCCTTCCAAAGTGGATGATCTTGCATTTACCAACATTGTACTCTATCTGCCAGACCCATACCCACTCAATTAACCTATCTATATCTCTCTACAGATTCTCTGAATCTTCTGCACAATTTGCTTTTCCACTCAATTTGGTATCATCAGCAACCCTAGATACACTATACTCAGTCCCCTCTCCCAGATTGTTAATGTATATCAAGAAAAGTCGCGGGCCCTGCACCGACCCCTGTGGCTCACCACTCACCATTGTTTGCTAACCAGGGTAACACCCATATATCCCAAATCTGCTTTCTATTAGTTAACCAATCCTTTATCCGTGCTAATGCATCACACCCAACTCAATGCATCTTCATCTTATGGATAAGTCTTTTATACAGCACCTTAGTGAATGTCTTCTGGAAATCCAATTAAGTAATGTCCATCTATTCCCCTCTATCCACTGTGTTCATTATATCCTCAAAGAACTCCGGTAAGCTGGTCAAATGGGACCTGCCTTTGCTGAATCCATGCTGTGTCTGCCTGATCGATCCACTTCTTTCCAGATGGGTAGCTATTTCTTCTTTAATGTTAACTTCAAGCATTTTCCCAACTACAGATGTTAAACTAACTGGCTTATAGTTACCTGCCTTTTGTCTACATCCTTTTTTGAACAGTGGTGTGACATTCACCATCTTCCAATCTGCTGGGCCCTGCCCAGAGTCCAGAGAATTTTGGTAAATTATCACCAAAGCCTCTACTATAACCTCTGCCATTTCCTTCAGTACCCTGGGATGCATTCCAGCAGGACCAGGGGACTCGCCTATCTTCAGGCCCACAAGTTTGCTCAGCACTGCCTCTTTAGTGATAGCTATTGTATCGAGGTCCTCGCCTCCCACCACATCCATAACATTTTTTTTGGCATGTTAGTCATGTCCTCCACTGTAAAGACCAACACAAAATAGTCATTCAAAGGCCATGGGAATGGTGTGGGTGGTGGAGATGGGGATGGGAATGGTGTGGGTGTGGGAGATGGAGATGGGGGGGTCAATATCATTTCCCCTTTCTTGTCCTCCAAGGGACCTATGTTCACTTTAGCCACCCTTTTCTGCTTTATATAATTATAAAATCTTTTACTAACTGCTTTTATACTTTATGCTAGTACTCTTAGTGACTTTGTATGCACAAGCTTTTAGTTTGATGCCTTCTTTTATTTCCTTGGTTATCCAAGGCTGGCTCTCCCCACCCTTACTGTCCTTGCTTTTAACTGGAATATACTTCTTTTAAGCACCATAAAAAATCTTTTTGCAAGTCTTTCACTGTTCTTCAATTGTCCCACCATATAGCCTGTGTTTCCAGTCTAGACTAGCCAAATCCTCCCTCATCCCATTGTAGTCTCCATTGTTTAGGCATAATACACTGGTTTTATATTAAACTATTGCACCCTCCATTTGTATGAGTAACTCAGTCATACTGTAACCACTCTTTCCAAGAGGATCCCTAATTTTACCTGTCTCATTGCACAGGACCAGATCTAAGATAGCACATTCCCTTGTAGGTTCAGTAACATGCTGTTCAAAAAAGCCATCATGGATGCATTCTATGAAGTCCTCCTCAAGATTGACTAAACCAACTTGATTCACCCAATCTATGTGCAAGTTAAAATCCCCAATTATAACTGCTGTTCCATTCTTACATGCCTCAGTTATTTCTTTGTTTAACGTTATTATTTGGTGGCTGATAGACAACTCCCACCAGTGTTTTTTTCCCTCTCTCTCTCCCTCGCTCCCCCATCTCCCTCACTCCCCCTCTCCCTCACTCTCCTCCCCCTCTCCCACCCTCTCCTACCCCTCTCCCTCCCTCTCCTCCCCCTCTCCCTCCCGCTCCTCCCCCTCTCTCCCTCATTCTCCTCCCCCTCTCTCCCTCACTCTCCGTCCCCTCGCCTCCTCCTCTCCCTCACTCTCCTCCCCCTCTCCCCCCCCACCGAATTGATTGGCCTGCTACTAATACGCCAAGCCCGTAACACACTCCATTTTTATAAACTCTTGTCCCCGACCTGTGCTAAGCTATCTCTGCGAATTGATCGGTTCGCCACTGCTAATGTGCTGAGCCCTGCAAAACGTCCCCTTTTTAAACTCTTCTCTCCGACCAAAATTTATTTTCAACTTTGAACTTAGAAGCCGTGCATCCTGAGTTGAATTGAGTAAAGAAGGCTTTCACTTAAACCATTTTGATCCTTTGGGTCTAGAAGTAGGATTTTTGTTACCATCATTTCATTGACAATACATTTAACAGCAGCTAGATTCAAAGGTATTTCATTGTGGTTTAAATTCTGGCAAATATAGCCCTGAGAGCTACAGTTACATTTAGAATCTGACTGTTCCCTGTATACAACTTAAATATATGTAAAGATGATCGTTAGGAGTTGCAGTGAGAACCTGGCTGCCATCCAAGCAGTGGGAGTTTTGCAAACACCAATAACTGAAATAAATAATTAGATTTAAATTATCCTGCTTTAACATAATTTTCATTTGCTGCCTTAGAAACTTCTCCTGTGCTTTGTGTAATGAATTCAGGTCTCCCTGGGTTTGGGAGAATAGAACTATTACACAGACTTTGTGTGTTTTGTGGACTATCACACAGATTTTGTTGTGCTTCTTGGCCATCCAAGGGGACTTCGTGCAAGAACGTTGGAATTTACTGAATGAAGTCATCACTGTTTCCTTATTCCACTCTGAACCCTACACCCTGCACCCAGCCACTCTGCCTGCATTAAGCCAGAGCATTTGATGTTGCAGGAGAGAAATGAAGAGAATGTGGAGTTTGCTGCCACGTAGGTTGATTGATCTAGTAGTAAGGCATTCACAGGGAGCCTTGAGAGTCGTATATAAGGTGAAAGGGAATGCAGAGATGTGGAAGGTGAAAGTACAAACACTGGCATTGAACAATGGGGTCAATTACTTCTGCTGATTTTATGTACTCTAAGTGTGGAAATGATGGGGTGGTAGGGAAATGGAACGGAATTGAGTTCTGAAAAGTAACAATTCCTTTTTGCAATTGTAAATTAATAGGCAAAATTAGGAAATGTTTGAGCAGTTTACCCAATATATTTGTACCTACTCAAATACACAGCTTCTATCTACAGTGGATATTTTCTAAGGGTTTGGTGGCATACTGGTGGCTATGCCGACCGTTCCACTGACCAAGACAGTTCTCTTCCATGATTCTGACTGCCAAAAGGTGACATTGCCCAGACACTCAAGATATTGAACATCTCCTCCACAATCTCCATCAGCACAGGAGCACCACAAGGACGTGTGCTTAGCCTTCTGCTCTTGTCGCTTTACACTTATGACTGTGTGGCTGAGCACAGCTCCATCAACAACACTGTTGTAGGCTGAATCAAAGGTGGTGATACATCAGCATATAGGAGAAAGATTGAAAATCTGGCTGAGTGGTACCGCAAAAATAACCTCTCACTCAATCAATGTCAGCAAGACCAAGGAGCTGATTATTGACTTCAGGAGGAGGAAACTAGAGGTCCATGAGCCAGTCCTCATCAGGGGATCAGAGGTGGAGAGGGTCAGCAACTTTAAATATCTTGGTGTTATTATTTTGGAGAACCTGTCTGCGCATAGCAATTTGGAAGAAAGCACGGCAGTGCCTCCACTTCCTTAGGAGTTTGCGTAGATTTGACATGGCAATAAAACTTTGACTAACTTCTATAGATGTGTGGTGGAGAGTATATTGACTGGCTGCATCACAGCCTGGTATGAAAACACCAATGCCCTTGAAAATCCTACAAAAAGTAGTGGACACGGCCCAGTCCATCACAGGTAAAGCCCTCCGCACTATTGAGTTTATCTGCATGGAACGCTGTTGCAGGAAAGCAGCATCCATCATCAAGGATCCTCATCACCAAGGCCATACTCTCTTCTCATTGCTGCCATCATGAGGAAGGGACAGGAGCCTCAGAACCTACACCACCAGGTTCAGGAACAGTTATTATCCCTCAGCCATCAGGCTCTTGAACCAGAGGGGATAACTTTCACCTGCCCCATCACTGAACTGTTCCCACAGTCTCACTTTCAAGGATTCTTCATCTCATGTTCTCGATATTTATTTATTGATTTATTTTTAATTTTTTTTTCTCTTTTGTTTGCACAGTTTGCTGTCCTTTGCACATGGTTGGTTGTCCTGTTGGGTGCAGTCTTTCGTTTATTCTATTTTGTTTCTTGGATGTACTGTGTGTTGATAGTGAGTAGGGTCTCTGTATCTCAGTGGGTAGGTGTGCTCGTAATTCTAACTTTTACACTGATGCAACCACTTGTTTTCTGTAATATACGATGGTACAAGTTAAAAGATTAACATAGTTGTGATGGTAAAACAATCAGTGGCTGATAATAGTAATATAAATCATATTAAAAGTCAATATTAATTTAAATCTAAGCTTCTGATTTAAATCTAACCTAATTCTGATGGTTTTAAACTTTGAACAAAGTCTCAGCTCCACATATTTGCATTATCCTGTTGGATAATGAAAGACCATGTCAGAAAACAACATGCACACAATGGTCATCCGTTGGAAAAGTAGCAGCCTCCACATGTGTGAGCTTCTGGTAGTTTTCTCAAGTTCAATCATCTGAAAATGGCCCCTAAACAACACATGGGATTCTGTCTTTCTAAATCATTACCGTTCGTGTTTATTTTCTATCTCCCATCACTCCCACCTGCCTTCCACAATTTCCTTAAACTAACACTTCTTTCATTAATTAAATACTTTTTTTTAAATTCTTTTTTTTAATTTTATTTTTATTTGGATAAGGAATTCACAAATATCATGTACTTTTTTCACACATATAACCTTTTCCATTTTTTTATATGTATAAAACTACAATTATTTATACATTCTTAAGTACACATTGAGATGATATAAAAGGAAAACCAGAGATTAGGAGAGGATAAGCAAACTTTGATTATATTCAGTGCAAGATCTGCTATTGCCCACCATTAATCAGCCAAGTAAAGCGAATCGAGCAATAATCCAAAAGTAGCCAAATTCTAAAAGTGACTTTAGTTTAGCATACTTCCTTGCGTTTAATGAACTGAAAGTCATCTGAAAACCTGACAAATTGCTGGCAAATTACTGCCTGTATTATTTATTCCAAATGTGAAAGTTTAAATGTTCTTGCAGAGCAGTTGTAACTAAACCATTGCGGGACTGACTTTCTTTACGTAGGCTAGGTGGATATGTGCATTTTTTTCCCCTTTATTTTGAAAACCCATAGGTGTCTGACAACAAGGACCGTACATTACACCAGCTTCCCCTTGGTTATCTTGAACTACACATATTTGAACTGGAAGCCAAGAGATTTGAGAATTGAGTGATTAGACGTGTTGTCTCTGCTCGCTACAAGAGACTCCCTGGGGGTATCTATTGGGCTAAAAAGTTAAATAAAAGAGTGCTGGCTTAACAGATTGTAGCCACTGCAGCTTCTGTCATGTGATTCAACCCTTACTGTATAATGTGCACCTTTCATAATGAGAAGTGCTTGTAATGTAGGGCAGTTAAAGTCCTGGGGAGAAATTCACTCCAGAAGAAATTTATAAAGCAAGCTCCATTAAAGGGAAGCAGCATGGTTCATGATTTGTCTCTGCCAATGCTGTTATTTATTCTGTATGGAAATTTGCTCTTATACATTTGAAGCATCTTTTTCCGGTCATTTACATCCATTAATTCTCTTCAAATTGTACACTTTCTTTTCTTTGAACTGTTATTTCACTAGAGAGGTATACAGCAAGTTAGAAAGAATAGCAGCATCACTACGTGGAGTCATTCAGTTAAAAGGTCATCCCTATGGCAACTGAGTAGTTGCTAGGGTGAAGGATGGCTGTAGAATCCATTCTTTTTAGAGATTTAAAGAAATAATCGCAGTCTGCCACACTTGAGTTCAGGTGATTATGGTAACTTAGATTTGATGTCTGCTGCTGCTATGGAAATAGGTGTCTACGCAAAGAAAATAGGAGGCAATGGAGTTTTAGTCTCCATGGCAACAAAAGCTGATGCTCCAGGGAAATCAGGCTAATCACAGCCGACTGGTTTTCATGCTTGAGCTCAGTAGATAAAAGGGTTGCTACATTATAAATTTGCTGAGAATTACAATCATTATTTCTAATACTCTGATACTTGGTGAACAGAATTTTGCATGAGGTTCCTGTGAAGAAGCAGATTGTAGCTACTAGGCTGTTGAATTAAAGCACTCTGTTCAATTTTGGTTAACAGGTCCACCTTGAGGCCTTGCTGGTTATTTGTGAAATTAATGTGTTTGTTGCTAACAAGCACGTTGAAGTGAAGTCCCTCAAAAGATAATTGGCAGGTCAACTTTTGTGAACTACATTCCTAAACTATGGAGCTCAGTATCTAAAATTATAAGGGATGCAGATTCAGTTGACACTTTAAAATGCCAATTCAAAAGTTATTTATTTAACCTTGCTTTTAATGAACATAGTTTTGTCTTTTAATTTCATTTTTGCACTTTACCCCATTGTAAAGCATTTTGAACTACGTCATCTGTATGAAAAGTGCCCTATCTTTAAAAAGCAAGCGTATTCATTTTGATAATTAGGTTTGAGTGAAAGCATATGTGCCACCTGTAACTTTGATCTTTTCTCAAAGAGTATGAAGAGTACGTTTTCTTCCATCCAGAAGTATTGATTATTGCCTTACATATATTATTGCCAACTATAAAAGAAGTTGCTATAATTGTACATCTAGCTCAGTGTTGCCGTTTGCAGTCAGGGTTGCAACTTCAATCATGTTCTTCATCATTTACATTGTTATCGGACTCCATACAAGGGAGGACAAATCTTAGCGCAACAAAAAATATCTCAAACAAAAAAAAAATCTGTAGATGCTGGAAATCCAAAGCAACACACACAAAATGCTGGAGGAACTCAACAGGCCAGGCAGTATCTATGAAATGAATAAACAGTCAACATTTTGGGCTGAGACCTTCATCAAGACTCCAGGAAAAATCTCAAACCAGATTCATAAACATTATGTGATGTATTAAAAAAAGTAACGTGTTTAGTCACATTACAGCTGATTTCTATATTCCTCTGAAAAATCAAACTATTATCATAAATTGTCTAGACAGTATTGTATTTTTTTTAAAAATTGGGCAAGAGATCTATATCATTGGCTTTATAATAATCTGTGGGGATATCTTTTAGTTCAGTTTAATCTGTGGATACACAGTAACCCAAGAAACAATTTGTGTTACATGAATCACAAACCTCTGAGCATATCTGTAATCTGTTTATAATGATCAATAAAAGCCATGTTCTTCCAGCATTTTCTGGCAGCACTTTTTTCCCATTTTAGTACTGTAAATTTCAAGGCTGCTGGTGATCAAAATGATACCGGGAGAAGACAAAATCAGACCCATTATAATGTTGCATTGGCCATCAGAGAATATTCCTGGTAGTAAAGAATATTGCACGAATAAATCTGTAAGATTCAAGAGACTCCATTTTAAGGGTTTCAGTGCAGGGCTGAGTATGTAGCTTGCCTCAATGATAATTCATAATGCTGTAGTTATGAAGTTTCTTTGGCATTTGTAAGATTTAATGATTGGTTGAGTTTCTCTGGCATTTGTGTAAATGTAATGGTTGGTTTGAGGAAAGTCCTTGGTTACTGATATTTCTACTAATTGAGATTAACAGGAAAGTAAAGGTCCTATTTTTAATGTACTTTTTAAAATGTTATTTTGGTCAAAATGAGATAAAATGCATTTTGAAACCGTCTTTGCTGCACCACCACATTATGCAACACATATTTTGCTTCACATTGACTATTAGTACTCTAAATTCCTTTGAGTATTTCTGCCAAAGTAAGAGCCTGGTACATCTTTCATTTTGAGAAAGAAAATAGCCAGCATAATTGAGAAGTTTAGAATGACTTGTTTCTTGTTGGGTATACTATTCCTTTTCATGATGACAAGTGGGGATAGTCTAGTTTCTCCACAATGGCTTAGGGTATAGTTAGTCCTCCCTGTCATTGAAGAGTAGTAGTATTCAGATGGGTGCTGGAGCCCAGTTAAGCATTAAAAGCAAAAAGTTACTGCCTTTCTCCACCATAAAATTTTGTCCAATACCTCTGCTGGAGACTCAGTAATTCAATATTGAAAAACATGGAATGCCTGAAGTTCATGAGTATGAGACCTGACAAAAAGTAAGTGCCGTTTTAACAGTGTAAAATGTTTTCAATACTGCAAAATACCAAATTTAATCTAAATCTGAAAATAAGTATTTTTGTTACTTTTTCTTGGTTTGTATTCTTCCTCTGCCTTTATCCCAGCATGATTTCTCTCATACACCTCTCTTTTTTCTCCCTCTGTCCCTCTCACTATAACTCCTTGCCCGCTCTCCACTCTCTGGGCTCCCTTCACCCCTTCTCTTTCTCCCCAGGCTTCCGTCCCATGATCCTCTCCCTTCTCCAGCCTGGTATCCCTTTTGCCAATCAACTTTCCAGCTCTTAGATCCACCCCTCCCCCTCCTGTCTTCTCCTATCATTTCGGATCTCCCCCTCCCCCTCCCACTTTCAAATCTCTTACTATCTCTTCTTTTGGTTAGTCCTGACAAAGGGTGCCGGCCCGAAATGTCGACTGTACCTCTTCCTATAGATGTTGCGTTCACCAGCATTTTCAGACATCCCACCCTGCAAAAACTCATTTCAGGGAGGTAGCACCGTCAATTTGCGGGAGACTTCCGGGAGAGGTGGGATGTCTGCAATAGAGTAGCTCCTTAGCAGCTGGTCAGCTAGTTTAAATAACGTTAGCTATGCTAATGAACGAATGACACCTGTTAAACTCACCTCAACACGTCTTTTACAGTCTTAACACACCATGGGCAATAGAAATGTCACTGTTGCAAACAGTGCAGCGAGCAACACTGTCATTATTTTGACCCCTATTAGGCAGGGGTACACTTTAGTGTAGTCTGGGGTGACGTATGTTTCATATTTTTTTGGAACACTCTGCCACTCTGACATTTTTTTTGGAACTCTCTCACTCTTGCTCTATCGCGCGTGCGCTCTCTCACTCGTGGTCGCTCTCACTCGCGCTTGCTTTCTCGCTCTCTCATGGTTGCTCTCACTCGCTCTTGCGCTCGCTCTCTCACTCTCTCTCGCATGTTCTCTCACGCTCGCTCTCAAAAAAATCAATTTCCGGGACATTGTATATAATTTGCGGGCATCAGGGAGCCACTATTAATTTGCAGGAGACTCCCGGAACTTCTGGGAGAGGTGGGATGTCTGCATTTTTTTGTGTGTGTTGCATGATTTCTCTCACTTTATTTTGCTTTCAATAAATGACTTCCCACTCATTACTTGTTGCCAGAAGTGTACATCAGTACGAAATGCACCCCATGGCATTGGAATGAGGGTGTGATTGACTGAGACTTGTACTTCCGTGCAGGTATAAGGAAAAGGAGAATAAGTCTTGGTTACTCACCTTATGCCTGTATTAGCATATTTCCAACTCTCAAGAAGCTTGACACACCCAAGAACATTTCCTGGTCACCATCTCTGTGATGCTGATCTCTTCCAAGTCACCCTTCTTCCTTCAAACTTCCTTCTTCCTCTTGACTAAAGTAGCATCTCTTTTGTCAACGGTGGTGCCTCACCCTACCGTCCTTTCCCTGCCTCAATGGGACAAAGCTATACAGAACCCCATCCAAGTTCTCCCAAAACAGCCTGTACATTCCCCTGAAAACATCTGTGTCCAATATACAGTACGCTCCTAAGTTCCTGCCTAATAGCACCATAATTCACCTCCCCTAACTAAATACTTTCCCATATTCTTCAATGCACAATTTTGAAATCATTATTGTATTACTTACTTTGTTGGAGCTCTACAGTGCTTTAGTATGTTTAGTTTTCCTTTTACCCTTGGGTCTGTACGTGAGGCATTTTCATCTGCATCATGCATAATGCATTAATTGCTGTCGACAATATATTTAATACTGTATAGAAGTTGCTGGGTAACGGTGCATGTTTTCAGCGTTACTTAAAGTGAGTACAGCTGGTAAATACTCAAACTATTGTTAGGTCATTGATTTCACAAAATCATTTTGGCAAATCCTGAAAACAGTGTTCCCATGGATGAGTAGGGAACCACTGACAGCAACTTCTGGACTGAATCTGTGCTTATTTTGGCAAGTGCTGCCACTTTCATATTTAAGTGACAACAAATACTGACTGTTACACTCTCACTTCAACCACAAAACTTGGGCCATCTGGTTTACATAGAAACATAGAAAATAGGTGCAGGAGTAGGCCATTTGGCCCTTCGAGCCTGCACCGCCATTTATTATGATCATGGCTGATCATCCAACTCAGAACCCTGCACCAGCCTTCCCTCCATACCCCCGATCCCCGTAGCCACAAGGGCCATATCTAACTCCCTCTTAAATATAGCCAATGAACTGGCCTCAACTGTTTCCTGTGGCAGAGAATTCCACAGATTCACCACTCTCTGTGTGAAGAAGTTTTTCCTAATCTCGGTCCTAAAAGGCTTCCCCTTTATCCTCAAACTGTGACCCCTCGTTCTGGACTTCCCCAACATCGGGAACAATCTTCCTGCATCTAGCCTGTCCAATCCCTTTAGGATTTTATACGTTTCAATCAGATCCCCCCTCAATCTTCTAAATTCCAATGAGTACAAGCCCAATTCATCCAGTCTTTCTTCATATGAAAGTCCTGCCATCCCAGGAATCAATCTGGTGAACCTTCGTTGTACTCCCTCTACAGCAAGGATGTCTTTCCTCAGATTAGGGGACCAAAACTGCACACAATACTCCAGGTGTGGTCTCACCAAGGCCTTGTACAACTGCAGTAGTACCTCCCTGCTCCTGTACTCAAATCCTCTTGCTATAAATGCCAGCATACCATTTACCTTTTTCACCGCCTGCTGTACCTGCATGCCCACTTTCAATGACTGGTGTATAATGACACCCAGGTCTCGTTGCCTTCCCTTGCCTCCCAATTAATACATTTTTGTTTAGCATGTTGCTTCACTGGCAAGTTTGAATATTAGTCACATTTAGAATGAAAAAAATCTTTATGAACAACAGTCCTAGAATGTTAGTTCACTTGTGTTGGATGATATCATCATTTGTATTCCTGATTTATTACAATAATACCAGTTAAGATCTGTAAGTTTGTAGATCTGCTCTGCTGTCCTTTAATAAAACAAAAAAATCAAATAAGCCTCAAATTTACCCAGACACTATGCATTGCTTTGTGGTTGCTCCCTGCAAGAATTGAATGTTTCCTTGTGCTTTGACAACTAAGACTGGACAAAATGTTCCAATCTTAATCTCATAGTTCAAAGTAAATTTATTTTCTAAGCATGCATATGTCCACTGAGATTCATTTTTTATGGTGTCTTGCCATGTACAGGTTTAGCACCATGTTCTCCAAAGCACAATTTTTGAATCATTATTATACAAACAGATTCAATTATGTATTTCATTGCAGCTCTACAATAGGTCAGTATGTTTAGTTTTGTCTTTTACCCTCAGGTGTCTACATGTGACACTTTCATTTGCGTTATGCATAGTAATGTATTTGTTGTTCCTGTCAACAATCTGTACATTAACATATTTCACTTACAAGTCCATTGGTGGAAATTATAACTCCATTCTGAGTGGAACAGCAGTGGGGAAAAGAATGTAACATAGAAACACTGCCATTTCCTTGCTTGCAAATCGAAGTATTTTTAAACACGCGATTCTACATGTACTGGAAATCCATAGTAACACACAAAATGTTGGAGGAACTTAGCAGGTCAGGTAGCATCTATGGAGAGACATAAGCAGTCGACATTTTGTGCCAAAACCCAACCATTCCTCTCCCTAACGTTGAGCACAACCACACAGGGCGCTATCGCTGGAGAATAGTATCCATCATCAAGGGCGCCCACCACCCAGACCATGCTCGCTTCTCACTGCTGTCATCAGGAAGGAAGTACAGGAGCCTCAGGATCAGGCGTCGGACGTAGTATATCACCCCAGCTGACTCCCAGGTGAAGTGTCGCCTCACCTGGAAGGACTGTCTGGGGTGCTGAATGGTAGTGAGGGAGGAAGTGTAAGGGCATGTGTAACACTTGTTCCGCTTACAAGGATAAGTGCCAGGAGGGAGATCGGTGGGGAGGGATGAGGGGGACGAATGGACAAGGGAGTTGCGTAGGGAGCGATCCCTGCGGAAAGCAGAGGGGGGGAGGGAAAGATGTGCTTAGTGGTGGGATCCCGTTGGAGGTGGCGGAAGTTACGGAGAATTATATGTTGGACCCGGAGGCGGGTAGGGTGGTAGGTGAGGACAAGGGAAACCCTATTCCTAGTTATTTATATACACACATTCTTTTTCTCCCTCTGTCCCCCTTACTATAACCCTTCCCCATCCTCTGGTTCCACCCCCCCCCCCCCCACTTTTCCTTCTCCCTAGGCCTCCTGTCCCATGATTCTCTCATATCCCTTTTGTCAATCACCTGTCCAGCTCTTGGCTCCATCTCTCCCCCTCCTGTCTTCTCCTATCATTTCGGATCTCTCCCTCCCCCTCCCCCTCCCACTTTCAAATCTCTTACTAGCTCTTCTTTCAGTTAGTCCTGACGAAGGGTCTCGGCCCGAAACGTCGACTGTACCTCTTCCTAGAGATGCTGCCTGGCCTGCTGCATTCACAGCAACTTTTATGTGTGTTTCTTAATGAAGTAGGAGCAGATCCATGGAGATGTTGATACTCAAGAACTTGAAGGTGCTCATCCTTTCCAATGCTGGCCCCTCAGTGAGAACTAGTGCGTGTTCTCCCAACTTCCCCTTCCTAAAGTCTGAAGTTCTCTGCCTTGCTGACGCTGATTGCGAGGTGGTTGTTGTGACATCAACCAACCAGCTGATCTGTCTCATTCCTGTATGTCTCTTTGTTTCTGTCTGAGATTTTACTAGCACCAGTGGTGTTATCTGTGAATTTATAAATAGTGGTTGAGCTGTGCTTAGCCACACTATCATGAGTGTAGAGAGAGAAGAGCAGTATATGGTGATATATATACACCTTGATAATAAATTTACTTTGAAATTTGAACTTTGATCAAAGCATGGGTCTCTAAGGTGCACCTGTGTTGATTGTTAGTGAGGAGATGTTATTATCGATCTGTACTGACTTAGGTTTCCCAATGAGGATGTCAAGACTCCGGACGCAGAGGGAAATACAGAAATCCAAGTTTTGAAGCTTTGTGATTAATCATTCTAATAGGCAGAATTGTTTATCAAAAGTTGCAGCACAATAATTCTCTCCCTTGCACAGATTTTCTGATCCAAATATAGATTTTGAATTATGACTCAGGGAAGCCAGACAATGAAATTTCTCATTATTTCTCTACAGTTACTGGTAGAGCCTGTCTAGTTAAAGCTTTCCTTCCTTGGAATGACAGGGAAGCAAGAGTCAACATAAGATTTCGGAGCCTTCGGGCCACTTAAAAGCAATAAACATTAGAAAGGCTCACCGCACTGTTACCGCTATTAAGTCCAGTCACTTTTTATTGTCATTTCGACCATAACTGCTGGTACAGTACACAGTAAAAACGAGACAGTTTTCAGGACCATGGTGCTACATGAAACAATACAAAAACTACACTAAACTACGTAAAACAACACAAAAACTACACTAGACTACAGACCTACCCAGGACTGCTTAAAGTGCACAAAACAGTGCAGGCATTACAATAAATAATAAACAAGACAATAGGACAGTAGAGGGCAGTAGGCTGGTGTCAGTCCAGGCTCTGGGTATTGATGAGCTTGGGGGAAGAAACTGTTACATAGTCTGGTTATGAGAGCCCGAATGCTTCGGTGCCTTTTGCCAGATGGCAGGAGGGAGAAGAGTTTGTATGAGGGGTGTGTGGGGTCCTTCATAATGCTGTTTGCTTTAGGATGCAGCATGTGGTGCAAATGTCTGTAATGGCGGGAAGAGAGACCCCGATGATCTTCTCAGCTGACCTCACTATCCGCTGCAGGGTCTTGCGTTCCGAGGTGGTGCAATTTCCGAACCAGGCAGTGATGCAGCTGCTCAGGATGGTCTCAATACAACCTCTGTAGAATGTGGCGAGGATGGGGGGTGGGAGATGGATTTTTCTCAGCCTTCGCAGAAAGTAGAGACGGTGTTGGGCTTTCTTTGCTATGGAGCTGGTGTTGAGGGACCAGGTGAGATTCTCCGCCGGGTGAACACCAAGAAATTTGGTGCTCTTAACGATGTCTACAGAGGAGTCGTCGATGTTCAGCGGAGAGTGGTCGCTCCGTGTCCTCCTAAAGTCAACAACCATCTCTTTTGTTTTGTTCACATTCAGAGATAGGTTGTTAGCTGCTGCACCTCCTCTCTGTACGCTGTCTCATAGTTCTTGCTGATGAGACCCACCACGGTCGTGTCATCGGCGAACTTGATGTGGTTCGAGCTGTGTGTTGCAGCACAGTCGTGGATCAGCAGAGTGACAGAAAATGTCATAAATCTTAACATCTGATTGGATCGCACTGTTAGATATAATCTTTAGTATAAAACTTGGTTGCTGTAGGAATTTGTTAAGCCTTGATGATCTGAATGACTCGTTCCCATAGCTGACTGTCTATTCAAAATAGAATTCTGGCTTCACTTTTAGGAGGTTCTTAGTTTACAGTGAGACAGAAACTCAACTACCAATTGGGCATGACACAAATGGTAACATTTATTTGAAATTACTAAATAACCATCCAAGTGAAAATCTGACCTGAAATGGGAAGCTGACATCTAATCCTTATTGTTTTCAGGAATGCCATTTATCAAACTTAATACTGTAGTAAATAAGCATCCTATTTACTTATAAAGCAATTAAATAAATTGCAACAAAGTAACCTCTGATTTTATTGTAATTTAATATGTAATTTGGTTATAATGCTTTGCATCTACACTCAGTAGCTATTTTATTAGGTACCTAGTAACAAAGTAGCCATTGTTGTGTGTTCAGAGATGGTCTTCTACGCACCACTGTTGTAACGCGTGGTTATTTGAGTTACTATTGTCTTCCTGTCAACTTGCACCAGTCTGTCCATTCTCCTTTGACTTCTCTCATTAACAAGGCGTTTTTGCCCACAGAACTGCTACTCACTTTTTTTTTTGCCCCGTTCTCTGTAAGCTGTAAACTGTGTGAAAATCCCAGGAAAGCTGCGTTTCAGAGATGCTCAAGCCACCCCATTTAGCACCAAAAATTATTGCACGGTCAAAGTCACTTAGATCATATGTCTTCCCCATTCTGATGTTTGGTCTGAACAGCATCTGAACCTCGTGACCATGTCTGTGTGCTTTTATGCATCGAGTTGCTGCCACATGATTGGCTGATTAGGTATCTGCATTAACGAGCAGGTGTACCTAATAAAGTGGCTACTGAGTGTAGAATTTGTGTTTCTCTCTCACTTTTCTTGCTGGCTGTGATTTACAATCTACCTCCAGGGGATTATAAATAGCCTTATGCAGTCCACTGTATCCTTCATGTGTACTAGCTGGTAAACGGCAGAATACCCATCTAGTCCTTTCTCGTGGGGTTTGTCTGATCTGAGGAAAAGCTTGATAGGGGAATTATTGGCTTATTCAGCAGAAGGATACAAAGCTTAGATCTAGCAAGTGTGTCTGAATAAAAAGGAATGATTTTAGCAGGCTGGGTATATGCCAGCCAAGAATGTTAACTTGAAAAATTATTTTACTTCAGTTGTGCTAACATGAAAATGAAACATTGTTTGCTAACAGTATGATTTCATAAGAACAATTTAGCCATTCATTTATAGAAATGAAAAATGAAAAATTAAAAAGAAAAATCAGGGGGATCAGCAACATCTGAGCTAGAAAGAAAAATAAGCTTTCATGAAAACGCTGTTAATGTACAATTATCTATGTTCATGGTGAGAGTATTTTTCAGAGAAAAGAAAATTGATTCTATTCAGGACGTTTTATTTTGAACCGAATTTGCATGGTAATTCTGTGGATGTACCCAATGCCGAAGGAGACAGCGCTCATTGTAGGTTTGTTGTATGGATGATGTTACTGGCCAGTCGGTGGTTCAGTGGCAAACCTGCGGCCAGCTCCAGTGCGTACTTCCACTCATTCCTCACATCTGCTCCAGCTCACTGGAAGCAGAAGATGGAGATCAAATGATGTCACATATCTCATTCCACTGCTGGGCTCAGCTCCAAGTCCAGAGTCAGAGCTCATCTGCGCTGAACTGTGGTGTCAGAAGCACTTAACAGTTGGCCTCTCAGCTTTGCACCAGCTGGTGAATGTAGGACAGCCTCATTCATTTGAATGGGGGAGTTGAGCCGGTTAGAGTACGTTCATGTTTTTAATCAATTTCTACCACTTAAATACAATACATATGCTTAGAAAAATATTTAATATTTGAAATATTTCCAAGTTCAAAGTAAATTTATTAACAAAGTACATATCTGCCACCATATACAACCCTGAGATTCTGCTTTTACAGGCATACTCAATAAATTCAACTACTGTAATGGAATCAATGAACTTCTGCATCAGGAGGGCCGACAACCAGTGTGCTAAAGACAGCAAGCTGTGCAAATACAAAAAGGAAGAAAGAAAAAACAAATGATACTAATCATAATAACCGCTCTCTAATTTACTGAATGGGATGAAAATAGGGTATCAAATCAGACACAACCAAACAAATTATACCTTGACACACCTTCTATACATGGACAATTTGAAATTGTACTTTCCTTCATCAGTAACACTAAAGCAGTTAATTCAAATGGTAGAACTTTTAAAAGAAGATATAAACATGAACTTTGAATTAGATCAGTGCAGAACATTAGACATAAAGTAAGGTGCAATAGAGCTAGTAGAATATAGAACAGAGCAGCAGGATACAACACAACTGATAGATGAACAGACAGATAGATACTTTATTGATCCCAAAGGAAATTACAGTGTCAGTGACTCTAATATGAAGGACACTGTAATATACCGAACAGTGAATATGAAACATAAGAAGTGCTTGGGATACAAACAAGCAAAGAAAATCCATCATACTGCAATAAAGATAAAACTTACAACAGAATTTTCTTCAAGGCATAAGAAAATCTGCTAAACCAAACTCAATAATAAAAATATAACAAATACATTAAATACTTACGCTTTACCCATATTAACGTATTCTTTTGGCATAATATCTTGGTCCGAAATCGATCTGGAAAATTTACAAAGAAAAATGAGATGACAAATTTTAGAAGTCACTATGTACACTCGAACACACTTAGATTAATACTACCTGGGACAGAAGGAGGAAGAGGAATAAAAGATGTACGGTAAAAAAATTCACACAACAGTCAAGTAAAACTTGAGGATGTATTTTCATCGACAAAAATAGGATTCAGCACTCCATGCGAGCATATGCAATTCTGATAAGAATTACACATCACTAAGCTTAAATGAAAGCGGAACCCAGAAAAATGAAGAAATTATCACTATAGAAGAAAAAGTTAACTAACGGAAGAGCATGACCCTTCATGGAAGACATCCCCACGATCCAAGCAGACTAGATGTTGACAAGGACGCATCAAATGCCTGGCTCAGAGTTGGAGACATCTTCTGAAGGGTTCCTTGTGGCAAATCAGGACAAGGGGTTATAACAAAATGTGATGAAAAATATATAATAAAATACCAACAAATTCAAGATGATTAATGCAAAAAATGCCGAGAGAAACCAGAAACAAGTCTGCACATTACAGGGTCTTGCATCATTTTAACTTAAACTAATTACTTACACAGGCACATTCACCAAAATCTTGCTTTAAAATACAAACTCATAAAAGAAATCATACGTTATCATAAATACAAGCCTGATCCAGTTTTAGAGTCAGAGTCCTACAAATTATATTACAACCAATCCATTGTCACAGATAGGACAATCCATACAGGACAAACAAGCAAGAACAACTTACTTGAATTGAATTGTCTTTATTACTTACACTTTGATACTCCGTCTAAATGTGCAATTTCTAGTAATCTGCAATGGATAGTATGTACAACGGGACAGTCAATATAACATAGAAATACAATTGTGTTGGCATGAATTAATCAGTCTGATGTCCTGGTGGAAGAAGCTGTCCCAGAGCCTGTTGGTTCTGGCTTCAATGCTGCGGTACCGTTTCCCAGATGGTAGCGGCTAGAACAGTTTGTGGTTGGGGTGACTCGGGTTCCCAATGATCCTTTTTACACACCTGTCTTTGTAAATGTCCTGAATAGTGGCAAGTTCACACCTACAGATGTGCTGGGCTGTCCACACCACTCTCTGCAGAGTCCTGCGATTGAGGGAGGTACAGTTCCCATATCAGGCAGTGATGCAGCCAGTCAGGATGCTCCCAATTCTGCCCCTGTAGAAAGTTCTTAATAGATAAAACCATTCCAAACACACATACAGAAATCAACAAGTCAAAAACACCAGAAATATGCTGAATTAAAAAAGGAAATTAAAAGACCATGGAACATGAGAATGGTACACATTGTCCCAATAGTAATATCCACAGCTGGTGTCACTTCAGATTCACTACATAATAGCATTAAACAATTATGCCTACACAGCAATATTTATGTATACACACTGAGAGCCACAATACTAAACACCACTAGAATAGTCTGAAAGTTCCTAGCAATTGAGAAATGAATGTGCTTAGCTATGCCCATACCTGAGATTTTACCAGCTTGAGCTGAAAAAAATATAATAATGAGTAGTAACTATGGAGACCATGAGATAACGAATCCTTGACAGTGAGTTCATAGGCTGTGGAAACAGTCAGTGATGGGGCAAGTGAAGTTGAGTGAAGATATCCTCTCTGGTTCAGGAGCCGGAGGGTTGAAAGGTTATGACTGCTGCTCACCCCATCCTCCCACCGCCAAACCAAGGATAGGGTTCCTCATCCTCACCTATCACCCCACTAGCCTCCACATACAGCACATGATTCTCCATAACCACTGCCACCTCCAAAGAGATCCCACCACCAAGCACATCTTTCCCTCCACCCCCCACATTTGACTTTCTGCGGGGATCACTCCCTACACGACTCCCTTGTCCACTCGTCCCTCCCCACTGATCTCCTTCCTGGTTAACATTCCCCTCCTCCCTCACTACCATTCAGGGCCCCAAATAGTCCTTCCAGGTGAGGTGACACATCACCTGTGAGTCTTTTGGGGTCATATACTGTGTCCGGTACTCCCAGTGTGGTCCCCTGTATATTGGTGAGACCGGGCACAGACTGGGAGACCGCTTCACCGAGCACCTACGCTCTGTCGATCAGAAAAAGTGGGATCTCCCAGTTGCCACGGATTTTAGTGGCACTTCCCATTCCCATTCCGATATGTTCATCCATGGCCTCTTCTACTGTCACGATGAGACCACACTCAGGTTGGAGGAGCGACACCTTATATTCCGTTTGGGTCACCTCCAACCTGATGGCAAGAACATTGATTTCTCAAACTTCTGGTAATGCCCTCCCACCCCTACACCATTCCCCATTCCTGTTTCCCCCTCTCACCTTTTGTCCTTACCTGCCCATCACCTCCCTCTCCATCACTTTCCTTTCCCTTTCTTCCATAGTTTCCTGTCCTCTCCTATCAGACCCCCCCTTCTACAGCCCTTCATCTCTTTCACCAATCAACTTCCCAGCTCTTTACTTCACCACTCCCCCCTCCCGGTTTCACCTATCACCTGCCACCATGTACTTCTTCCTCCCCTACTCCCACCTTCTAACTCTGACTTCACCCCTTCCTTTTCAGTCCTGAAGAAGGGTCTTGGCCCAAACTGTCGAACTGTGTACAGTACTTCTTTTCCATAGGTGCTGCCTGGCCTGCTGAGTTCCTCCAGCATTTTGTATGTGTTGCTTTGGATTTCCGGCATCTGTAGATTTTCTCATGTTTGTGATGACTGTTCCTGAAGCTGCTGGCGTGGGTCCTGATCTTGCGGCACTGCTCTGTGTAGATGTGCTCAATGGTGGGGAGGGCTTTGCCTGTGATAGACTGGGCTACCCACTGCTTTTTGTTGGATTTTCCGTTCAAGGGCATTGGTATTTCCACACCAGGTTGTGATGCAGTCTTCAGTACTCTCCACTACACATTTACAGAAGTCAGTCAGAGTTTTAGATGTCATGCCGAATCTTTGCTAATTCCTAAGTAGAGGTGCTGCTGTGCTTTTCTCACAACTGCACTTAGGTGCTGGGCCCAGGACAGGTCTTCTGAAATGATATCACAGCAGAATTTAAAGTTGCTCACCCTCTCCACCTCTGATATCCCATTCCACCCCCCCCCCCACCCGATGTAGACTGGCTCATGGAACTCTAGTTTTCTCCTCCTGAAGTCAATAATGGGCTTCTTGGTCTTGCTGATGTAGAGTAAGGTGTTGTTGTTTGTTTTTACTGTTTACATCTATTTTGGCCGTTTACTTGCAAGCTATTTTTAAAACAAGTAAAATGGCCTTTGGTAGTGAGTTGTCGGAATTTCATTAAGGCATTGCAGGGGTAAAGGCATGGATCTGCCCCCGAGGATGGCAGCCTTGTAGGCATCACTCAGTGTTACACGCAGTATGGAATAAGCAAGAAGCAATCTATATCAAACATGATCTGGCCTGTTGGAGAAAGACTGTTTCTTACTGTTACAAGCACTTAAAACACTGAAGGAATAGAGCTTAGTTATTTCTCGTGAAAGCACACTATATCTTCAAGCAATGAAGGCTACACTCATTAACGTGAATGAAGCATTGTTGTTTGTGAAAGGAATTCAGAAACTGAAGATTATTTACCTTTGGAGAACACAAGATGATATTGCATCATATCACTCTAAAAATCTTACAATTTTTGGTGCATTATCTTATTGTAAGTAAGTTAAGCATGTAGCACTAAAAAGTTAGGAGACTTCTCTAGAGATATTCAGTTATATGCCATATTCAATTAACCATTTGTCTGATGTAGTTAACTTTATACTTCAGAACTTATATTATGTGTCAAACCTGCATCTTATCAAAACTACCATCTGTTTATATTTAATTTATTACTAAGATCTCTGAAAATCATTTGTCTTTAGCCTCTGCATGATGTAACATGTCCAGAGAGTGGCACTGCAGAGCTCCCAAATCTTCAGTTAGTTACCATGGACGAGAAAGTTTGCTTTCTTTCACCATGGAGTTATATTGATGACTTTAGTCCACTTAACTGTTATTTCCTCATATCCCTCAACACTATTGGTTAAGAAATACATCAATTTCAGATTTAAAATAATCTTTGAGCTGGTAACTAATTCTGTTTGAGGAATAATTTTTTATCACATTCTACCTCCAAAGTCTAGGTTCTAATATTTAGTCCATCCTCACCTATATTACCAAGAAAGTGAAAATTTTGAAGGCCCTCTCCATCAATAAGCTTCAAGACCTTAGCCTGAATACCTCCTTGTGCAATTGCATCCTTGATTTCCTCACTTGCAGATCTCAGTCAGTTTGGATTGGCAACAAGTTCTCCTCTACAATCTCCATCAGCACAGGTGCACCACAAGTCTGTGTGCTTAGCCCCCGCTCTACTCACTTTACACTTATGACTGTGTGGCTAAGCACAACTGCAATGCTATATTCAAGTTTGCTGATGACACCACTGGCGTTGGCTGAATCAAAGGTGGTGACAAGTCAGCACATAGGATGGAGATTGAAAATCTGGCTGAGTGGTGCCACAACAACCTCACTCAATGTCAGCAAGACCAAGGAACTAAATATTAATCATGTCTACATGGGGCGTTGTAGGAAAGTAGCATCCATCATCAGACACCCCCACCACCTTGACCATGCTCTCTTCTCACTGCTGCCATCAGGAAGAAGGTACAGGAGCCTCAGGACTTGCACCACCAGGTTCAGGAACAGTTATTACCCTTCAACCATCAGGCTCTTAAACCAGAGGGGATAACTTCACTCAGCTTCACTTGCCCCATCATCGAAAGGTTCCCACAACCTATGGATTCATTTTCAAGGACTTTGTCTCCTGTTCTGGACCTTTATTGCTTATTTATTTATTATTATTATTTCTTTCTTTTTATAATTGCACAGTTTGTCATCTTTTCACACTGGCTGAATGTCCAAGTTGATGTGGTCTTGCTTTGATTTGATTATGGTTATTGTTCCATTATGGATTTATTGAGTATGACCACAAGAAAATGAATGTCAGGGTTGTATATGGTGATATATATGTACTTTGATTTTTAAAAAAATGCTTCAAACTTTCCAATCAGTTCCCTCCAAGTATTTTGCAAAGTGCAATCTAATTCCCCTGAATCTAAATTTTAGGGAATACCAAGTCAGTTTCTGTAATCTCTTTAAAATTTAACCCTTGGAGTCCAGTTATCACTCTAATGAATATCTGTACTTTGCAGTCTCTCCAAAACCAATAGAGTATACCCTATTTAAAGAGGGAGTTCATTTTTATTCATGTATGGGGGTATTAGCAAGCTCAGCAATTATTCTCCTTTGCTAGCTGCCCTTGAGGCGATGAGCTGTCAGTCCACGTAATTAAGGTAAGTCCACAGTACCAGAGAGTATGAAGCTTCTCTACTCAGAGAGTATGAAGCTTCTCTACTCAGATATAGATGTGATGAGAAAAGGGCAAGCCTGGATAGTGTGTGACGCAGAAGAGGACTTTCAGATGGCAGCACTTTCATGTGCCAATTTCCCTTGTCCCTCTAATTTCACAAACCTTTAGTACTATCAATGGAACATTGCTGATCCTGAAGGCCTTTCTTGCATTCAGTGCTTCCACTGGATTTCAGATACCATACTGTTGTGTGCTGAAAACTGGCCTTTCAGATGGTAAGGCTTTCATGTAGAGCCTGGGTGAATGACACACTCAGCCCTTCTGACTGGTGAATTGCAAAAGCTCCAGCCTTGTGTTTGGCACTCTTGTGCTTGATGCTCCCTAAAGATGAGGGTGAGGATGTTCATGGAGTGTCCGTATTCCCTATCAGTAATGATTGCTTATGATATGACTGAAAATTTTCGATTTCATCATTCAGCTGTTCTCTTACAAGTATATATTACATTTGCAGGTATGCACTTGGTCCTTTGTTGTAAATTTACTAGGTTGCCATTTCATTTAATGTTGCTCTTGGCATCTTCCTTTAGGTCACTAATTGAACCAGAGATGGTCTCTGACTTGATAATGTTTGGTCATGAGGTTAGACATTGTGTGATGTGACTCTACTAATGATGACCCACAGTGTCTCATGGAAGCTTCCTAATTTTATATTTGTTCTGAATATATCTTGCTTGGGATATTGTTAATGCTATTTTGTATGTTAACATCAGCATGAAGACAAGAGTTTATTTCTCCTTACAGTAAACAAATTCCCCTCCCCCTTCCTTTTTCCCTCACTCTGACCTTTTACCTCTTCTCACCTGCCTATTACTTCCCCCTGGGTCCCCTCATCCTTCCTTTTCTCCTGTGGTGCACTCTCTCCTCCTATCAGAATCTTTCTTCTCCAGCTCTTGATCTTTGTAACCCACCTGGCTTCACCTATCACCTTCTAGCTAGCCTCTTTCCCCTCTCCCACCTTTTTATTCTGGCATCTTCCCACTCCTCAGTCCTGATGAAGAGTCTCAGCCCGAAACGTTGACTGCTTATTCTTTTCCATGGATGCTACCTGACCTGCTGAGTTCCTCCAGCATTTTGTATGTGTTGCTGTGGATTTCCAGCATCTGCAGACTTTCTCTTGTTTATTTCTGCAGATTTACTCCTCCCAAATCTGTCATGACAAGACCTAAGTGCAATGGGTAGGTTGGTGAGAATTAAGTCCATAGATTAGGCTTGTTGTCTCTCAACCTTCTGCTGATTTTGTCCATGCTTCACATGTTGATGAGCTCACTCAGTACCACTGTCACCAAACTTTATGATGGAGCTCTACTGCAGATGGGCTTCAGCAAGAAGTTTCTTTGCCAGTTTTTGAAGGATCTGGAGTCAACATTAACTAGTCCCTGTCATCTTCCTATCACCTTCCCTCCAGCTATCTATGTGCTACTGTGCCATCACCTTTGGTGGAGCTGGACATCTTGAAGGTCATGATGGTAGAAAGCAGAGTATTGTTTCAAAGGCATGATCTCCTGCGAGTGATTTCAAGCTGTTATTTGCCTAGATTGTATAAAAGTTGCCTTAACTGTGGCACAGGTCACTAGATGTCCATAAATAAAGTTTTAAGCAATTATGCTGGTGTGTATGAGGGCCTTTGCTATCTCCAGTTCCATGCCTCAGTTGGTGCCAGATTGTCCATGTCCATAGAGTTTTCTTTTCTTGTGTTACTTTGAAATTGTAGTTTAATTTGTAATGGATTGCTGGGACATTTCTGAAGACATTTAGTTTTCCAACCATGTTGCCGTGGGTTGGAATCAAATATAGGCTAGAGTAAGTAAGACTTGTATGATTCCTTCACTAAAGAATATTAGTGAATCAAGTGGTTTCTGTGACAATAAAACCAGGTTCATAACCATACTGTTAAGACCTTATTATACTAGATTTATTTTAACTAATTGAATTTAAATTTTCGAGCTATATTGGTGTTATTTAAACTAGACCTTCGTATCATTAGCTCAAGCCTCAGTAATTGCTTAATCACCATTCATGTTGTAGTTGTTGACATCCACTTGTTTATTAGCATATAAAGGGCTATTGGCTCACACAACATTTGGCTAACATCAGCAGGTATTGCAGGTTAATAGCTGAGAAGAAATGCGGCTTCACAGATGCTTCTCTCTTCAATCTTCCAAACATTTGAGAGTGAATTTGATAAACAACGATACAGATGAATTTAATAGAATGTGCAGGCATATATTGTAACAATCTCTTGTGAAGTTGCTTAATCTTGTTCTACCACCGGGTCATATAGACATCCAGTATAACATAACAGGAGGCTAATCAGCCCAATGTATCTAAGCTTGTTCTTTCAAAACTGCTGTCCAAATTAGGGTCCTTGCCTATTTTTCTTTTTGAAAGTACGGTCATTTCATATTTGAAAAAAATATTTCCATCAGATTAAAGTTTTGGATTGATTACAACTAAGTGTGCTAAAAATTGTCTTTTGTCTTTCACAGTTTTTTTTTTAGCAATTACCTTAAATCTGATATTAGTGACCCTGATACCAGAAACAATTTGTCCCTGTCTACGCGAGCAAAGACTCTCTAATTTTGTAAACTCCTATTCAATGCCTTGTTCCAAGGAAACCAGCCTACTTAATCTCCATTTATCTGAAATCACTTGTTCCAGGTACCATTATGGTAAACCTCATTTGCACTGTCTCTTACCTCTTGAAATAATTATAAAATAAAGAAATTGGAGTATTCCATGAGATAGAAAAATAATTTATGTTCATGCCAGCTAAATGAACGTAGCCTTGAAATTGGAACTTGGCTGGTTGGCTGTGACTGGGCTCACTAAATATTAACGATACGAGTAATCTGAAAAATTGTCCCAAAAAGGTATTGAGCTTTGCATCAATTGAAAATTTTAAAACTTCAAATTTAATAAAGTTTTATTCTGCCCCATTGTCAGTAGTTGATTTCAGATATTAAAACTGAGTGTCCTTGTACAAGTTCTGATATTTAGTGCTATATCATCCTCCCCGTCCTCATTCTCCTCCTCCTCGCAACTTTGCAAACACACGTAGGAGCTAGACTTTGCATTTCTTGCCTGATTTTGACTATACTAGATAGCAACAGCAAGGTTACAAGAAACCTTTTATATTTTGTCAGTATAGAAGGGCTGATCACTCTGGATGATCTGAGTTCTTGCTCTGGGAACCCTGATGAATAATATCTTCTATTGAGTTTGAAGAGAAGAGGAACAGAGTGAGATATTGCATAGCTCTGTGCTCTGTTGAGGAAGAAAGGTGATGAAGTGTCATTAGTAAACTAAACATTAACCATTATTTGGTTCCATGCTTGCCCACTTCCTGTTGGAAAGTACTTGGTAAGGCAGATAATGCATTGCTCTTTCAGTGCATGCTTGTTCTATGAGGAGAGATGAAACAGAATGGCCCTGTACCTACGGAGAAGAATGAGAGGTGATCTCTTTGGAACACGCAAAAGGGCTTGACATGATGAATACAGAGTTGTTCTTGATTAGCCAGGGCATCGAAGGGTATGGGGTGAAAGCAGGGGAGTGGGGATGACTGGAAGAATTGGATCAGCCCATGATCGAATAGTGGAGCAGATTCGATGGGCCGAATGGCCTACTTCTGCTCCTATCTGTTATGGTCTTGATGTTTCTCCTGGTTTGAGTGGCTAGGACCAAGGGTTATTGACTCATCATAAGGGTTGGCAATTTAAAGCAGAGATGATAATGTGTTTATTCATCCACAGGTTGTGGAGTCTTTGGAATTTATTGTCCAAATGGCCTGTGGAAACTGAGTTGGCAAGGATATTCAAGTCTTCGGGTATTGAGGGACTTGAGAACAACGGGGTTAGTGCAGAAGTTAAAGATGAGCTTTGACTTTATTGAATGATGCAGCAGACATGAAAGGTCAAATCATGTTTTCCTTTTACCTCTGAAATTTGCAATTAATATGCCTCCTTCTGGGCAAACTCAGCCTGCATTCTGTGTAACCTACCAGCTGACCAAATGAAGCAACATATAAGTGCAAACAAAAACAGAGCTGCTTTAGTAGACTTGAAGCTTGCAACAACATGGGCACTATTATGATTGCATTGGTACTACATCCTGGTCATGAAATACAATTGGTTAAGAAGGTTAAGTTGGTTTGCCGTTTTATTTATGAATGTATGTGGTTTAAGCGATTTGCAAAACTTAGTCATTTTATCAGTCAGATGGATCATTTCTGATTGGAAATCCAGTTTGATAATCTTGTCATAATGCATAATTGGCTACATAATTTAGATACTGAAATAGTCATTGTTTTACTATAATAATAAATTAATAAAAATTATTTTATTAATCCAGTCCTGAGAACTGTGGCTAAATTTGCTAAGTATGGTATATCCTTGACTGCATAATTTAGGTAAGAAGTAGAAGAACAATTGACCGTTTACAGTGATGAATTTTAAATGATCTAATATAATTCTAAAATGGAATGAAGGTGTAGTAATCTCATTTAAGCTATTATGTAAATGATTCCAATGGAACTTGTATCTTTGTTTCATTGTCCTTATCTTTTTTTAAAACCCTAGAAAGGATAGAACAGGAAATTGAAACAGGAAAAGAATGTTAATGAATCTCAGCATTTAAGAAAGTTTCGGAACACATTCATGTTTTTGGCTGGATAATGAAATTGCCAATGCAGCAGGAGTTTTTGGTTATTGAATGATTAATGTATGTGTGAAAATTATATAGCTTACTGGCTATCAGAAAAAGAGGCTCATGCTACTTACAAGAACAAATTTGATAGCTTCTGTCGGGTTTGGAAAAGCTTGATCATTAATATGGGAATCACTTTTTAGTCTGTCTTTTCATTGGAAAAACATTATTAAAAATAAATTGAATTACTTCCTCAAAAATTACATATTTCAGCGGCAATAAGATCTGTTCTTAACCACAGGGAAACTTATGAGTGAATGCAGGTCCAGCAGTTCATCAACACGTTCAATGGCGTGCAAAGGATTTGTGCTAGTCTCTGCCATTGACCATTTTGATTGTGAGCTTATCGTTATAAAATTCAGTAGTGCCCGAGGCACAAACATAAAAACATTTAAACAAATTGATTTAAGTCAAATAACGAGGTCTGCTACTTGATTTCAACACGGCCACTGTAATTAATCTTGGCTCAAGCTCAGCAGGCAGATTTCCCCCTCTGAGAACTTGGAAATCTGCAGAAACCTGTGCTTCTCCAGTAGATTTGGTAGGTAGTCCACAGGCACAATGCAGAACACTCCAGGCTGGCTGCTGAGTTCATAGTTTAAGTTCATGCCAGTCCTGCACTTTGGGACCTCAATGAAAAAAGCAGCAAGCCCTGTTGAAAGCATTAGTGCCTGAACAGAAGCTGAAGTATATATTTTTTCCAACAATTATTGTTCCCCTTTATGTGCTTTACTTGAATGTTGCTGCCTTTGGTTTTGAAGCCTCAGAAACAGGTGATAACCTCAAGTTGTTTTCACGCAGGAAGGTGGCCAATATTTCTGGTCTCCAAGGCTGACTCTTCAGTTGGTGATGAGCTACTTTCCTGTCACAATTCTGGGTGGGGATAACAGCTGCCAAGAGGTAAAGGCCAGGATTTCCAGTTAAGGTTGGGGAGAAAGGTGTGGTAAAGCTTAAGAAGGGAAATGTGGGTCCAATGGAGTTCACAGATTTCCATGATGATTCTTGAAATGTTTCCTCTTTCTTGGATGATTAGTGCATTCTTCTCAGAAGCTAGTAATCTGCTTCTACCTGGAGGGAAGGTGCAGGTGATTTGCTGCTCAGGTCTCGGGTAAAAGTTCGCTGAGACTTTAATGGCATTACAGACCCACTAATTAGCAAAATTTAAAATTCAACCCAAGATCGGAAGGCAATCCATCCGCTGTCAAAGTTTGAATCAAGAGATCAGTAAGTAAAAATGGGCACAAATTTGTACTTCTTTGTAAGCAGTCAGTGTAGGGATCCCCTGTGGCTTTCCCCTCAGCAACAAGTATCCTTTTGGATGCTGCGGGGGGTGATAACCGTTTAGAGTGCAGCAGCCGGGGCTGTTCCACTGCAGCCGGATCTGAGGCTCAGCAGGGAAGTCAGGCAGAGTGACGTTGATAGGAGACTTGATAGTTAGGGGAGCGGACAAGAGATTCTGTGGCTGCGAAAGAGATGCCAGGACGACGTGTTGCCTCCCAGTTGCCGGGATCCAGGATGTCTTAGAGTGGCTGCAGGAGATTCTCAAGGAGGGTGAGTGTCGAGAGGTTATGGTGCACATTGGCACCAATGACATAGGTAGAAAGGGAAAAGAGGTCCTGCACATTGAGTACAGGGAGCTAGGGAAAAGCCTGAAGAACAGGACCTGCAAGGTAGTATTCCCTAGATTTCTACCAGTCAGGGCAGAAAAAAGATAATAATACAGATGAATGAGTGAGGAACTGGTGGGGGGGGGGCAGGGTTTCAGATTTCTGGAGTATTTGGATCTCTTCGAGGGAAAGTTTGACCTGAACAAAAGAGGCTAGTTACACCTGAACCCACTATCCTTGCGGACAGGTTTGTTAGATCAGTTGTGGACGATTTAAACTCATTTGGCAGGGTGTTGGAAACCTGAGTGATAGGGCTGAGGATGGGACAGTTGGTATACAAGTTGGTGCACTGTGTAGTGGGACCATTGTGAAGGACAGGCAGATGATAGGGCAAAATTGCAGTCAGTGGGATGAGTTGAAGTGTAACTTGGAGGCAAATTTGGAAAAGGTAATGAATCCAGGACTGACAGTGTTACATCTGGATGCACATAGTACAGGAAATAAGGTAGATACAGTTAGAGATTGGCAGGTATGATGTGGCTGAAAAGAAGTCCATAGTTGGGAGCTTAACATCCAAGGATACACATTGCAGCAAAAGGACAGACAGGTAGGCAGGCTGGCGTGGCTCTGTTGCTAAAAATGAAATCAAATCCTTAGAAGGAGGTGACGTAGGACTGGAAGATGTAGAATTCTTGTGGGTGGAGTTAAGAAACTACAAGAGGAAGAAGACCTTGATCGGAACAGTATCCAGGACGTCAATGTGAAATAGAAAAGGCATGTAATAAGGGCAATGTTACGATAGTCATGGGGGATTTCAATTTGCAAGTACATTAGGGAAAATCAGTATTACAGTGCAGTAAAGGGAATTACATCAGTATGAGAGAGGAGCCTGATAAAGTTGATTGGAAGGGGGCACTAGTAGGGATGACAGCAGAACAGCAATGGCTGGAGTTTCTGTGGTACAATTCAGAAGATCCAGGATAGATGCATTCCAAAGCTGAGGAAATATTCTCAAGGGTGGATGAGGCAACCATGCTGAGAAGGGATGTCAAAGACAGCGTAAATGCAAAAGAGAGGGCTTATAATAGAGCAAAAATTATTGGGAAGTTAGAGGATTCAAACCAAAGGAAGGCAACTAAAAAAAGCAGAAGGAGAGGAAAGCTAGCCGAAAATATCAAAGAGCATGCCAAAAGTTTTATCAGTTATGTAAAGAGTAAAATCGAGAAAATGACACTGGAGATATAGTAATGGGGGACAAACAAATGGCAGATGAACATATGAAGTATTTTGTGTTTGTCTTCCCTGGGGAAAACATTAGCAGTATGCCAGAAATTTCAGAGTGTCGGGACATAAGTGAGTTTTGTTGCTATTACTAAGGAGAAGGTGTTTGGGAAGCTGAAAAGTCTGAAGGTAGACAAGACATTTAGACCAGATGGACCTCACCCCAGGGTTCTGAAAGAAATAGGTGTAGAAATTGTGGAAGAATTAGTAATGATCTTTCAAGAATCACTATATTCTGGAATGTTTCAGGAGGATTAGAAAATTTGCATATGTCACTCCAGTCTTTAAGAATGGAGAGGGGCAAAGAAAGGAAATTTTAGGCCAATTAGCTTGACTTCAGTGGTTGGGATGATGTTGCAGTCCATTATTAAGGATGAAATTTTGGGGAAAGTCAGCATAGGGGAAATTTTGCCTGACAAATCTGTTGGAATTCTCTGAGGAAGTAATAAGCAGGATGGACAAAGTAGAACCGGTGGCTGTTGTGTACTTGGATTTTCAGAAGGCCTTTGACAAGGTGACACAATGAGGCTGCTTAACAAGATGAAACCCCATGGTATTACAGAAAAGGTACTAGTATGGATATAAGATTGTCTGATTGGCAGGATGCAAAGAGTTGGAATAAAGGGGACGATTCTTGTTGGCTGCTGTGATAAGTGGTGTTCTGCAGGTATTGGTATTGGGACCACTTCTTGTTATATGTCAATGATTTGGATGACTGAATTGATGGCTTTGTGGCCAAGTTTCTAGACAATACAAAGATGGGCAGAGGGGCAGGTGGTATTGAGGAATTAGGAAGTTTGCAAAAAGACTTGGACTGATTGGGAGAATGGCCAAAGAAGTGACAGATGTAATATACTTTATGTAAGTGTATGGTTATTCAGTTTGACAGGAAAAATAAATACAAAGACTATTTTCTAACCAGGGAGATAACTGATAAATCAGAAGTGCAGAGGGACTTGGGAGTCCTTGTGCAGGATTCTAACTTGCAGGTTGAGTTGGTGGTAAGGAAGGCAAATGAAATGTTGGCATTCATTTAGAGAGGATCAGAATATAAGAGCAAGGATGTGATGTTGAGACCTTATAAGGCACTGGTCGGACTGCACTTGGAGTATTGTGAGCCGTTTTGGGCCTCTTATCTATGAAAAGATGTACTGACGTTGTCACAAGAATGATTCCAGAAATGAAAGGATTAATGTCTCAGGAGCATTTGATTTGTCTGGGCCTATAATCATTGGAGTTTAGAAGAATGAGGGGGAATTTCATTGAAATCTATTGAATATTGAAAGGCCTAGGCAAAGTAGATGTGGAAAAGGTGTTTCCTATAGTGGTGAGTCCAGCTTCAGAGGGCCTCAGAATAGAGGGACGGCCATTTGGATCAGAAATGAGATGCAATTTCTTTAGCCAGAGGTTGGTGTATCCGTGGAATTAATTGCTGTGGTGGACTAGTCGTTTGAGCATACTTAAAGCAGAGGTTGATAGGTTCTTGGTTGGTCAGGGCATCAAAGGTTACAGGAAGAAGGCAGGAGAATGGTGTTGAGAGGGATAATAAATCAGCCACAATGGAATGGCAGAGCAGACTTGATGGGCCAAGTGACCTATTTCTCATCCTGCATCTTATGGTCTTATTTGTAGGTTCCTCATTCTGTTCCTAGTAAGTGAAGAGAGTTGGCATTCCCCAAAAAATATCTCCTGCCTTCTCCTAATGTTGGGGTTGTTTATGTCAAACCCTAACATTAGGAGTCAGCATTACGGTATTTCTCGGGCTATCTTTCAGAATTTGTTTGGTCTTTTTGCCGATCGAAGCTGAATACAGTTTCATTATATTTTGCTCTGGCATGAATCCTACTGCATTAGCTGTAATATTAAGTATTCTACAGATTAAGCTAATTGCTTCACTTAAGATAATCAGATGTGATTTGATATATGTACCAGTGTCACTAAGTCTCTTCCAACTTATCAGACTCAGGTTTAATATCACCATCATATGTCATGAAATTTGTTAACTTTACAGCAGCAGTACAATGTAATACATGATAAATATAAAAAAATCTGAATTACAGTAATTATATGTAATTAAATAGTTAAATTCAGTAGTGCAAAAACAGAATTTTTTTTTAAAAAGTTGTGAGACGTTGATGCAGCCAGTCAGAATGCTCTCCACAGTACATTGGTAGAGGTTTGAGTGATTTCGGTGACAAACCAAATCTGCTCAAACTCCTGATGAAATATAGCCACTGTCTTGGCTTCTTTATAACTGTATTGATATGTTGGGATCAGGTTAGATCCTCAGAGAATTTGAAACCCAGAAACTTGAAATTGCTCACTCTCTCCACTTCTGCTGCCTCTATGAGGATTAAATTGTGTTCCCTCGTCCTACCCTTTCTGGTCCACAATCAGCATATTTATCATTTCTACACATTCATGGAATCTGTATGTTGCCCCCTGTTGTCTTCATACATGTACTGCTTTATACTGAATTTCTTCTGTTATTTAGTGGTCCTGGTTCATCATCTTGCTGCTTCAGGGCACCTCCTTCAGTTCCACCCTCATTCATGGTTTGGCATTAACAGACTATCTGATAAATTTGCTTTGAGTTTTTGACACCATGTTACTGATATAAATTCAAAACAGCCTAATGTTATGACTATTGCCCTGAGGTTATTTCTTTAATCTGTGCTAGATATTTCCATACACAAGTTCAATTTTCTTTTATCCATCCCTTCTGGCACTTAAATCCTACATCTATTTGATGTTTCTTGAAAATCTTTATGTATAACTTTTATCTAATACTATATAGAACTCACAAGTAAATGCTTATCTCAGTCTATTTTTTGATGATCAAATATATACTTTATATGAATGAAGTGCTTCAATAGAAGGTTAAAGGAGGTAATAGTTTGATTTCCTTCTGATAACAGATTTCATTGTTTTTTATGGAATATAAATTAATCCACAGGACCTGTGCTGCCTGGCAACCATTGCAAGGTAGAAACTGCTTAATGCTTTCCCGTACCATCAACTCGCACATATTGATTGCCAATGTCAGATCTCCTAGCTGGTTTTGTACATTAGAAAGAAAAACATTTGAATTTGAATCATAGATCACAACAGCACAGAAACAGGGCCTTCTGTCCATCTAGTCCGTGCTGAACTGTTATTCTGCACAGGCTCATCAACCTGCACCTGGACCATAGCCCTTCATACCCCTCCTGGCTATATACTTAGCCAAACTTATCGTAGAAGTTAAAGTTAAACCTGCATCTATCACTCCCTCTGGCAGCTTGTTCAAATTTCTTTTAGGAAGGTTAATTTCTTTTAAAATCTTGTCTAATTTTTCCATTTTATTTATGCCAATTATATATATCGCTTTAGTACGTTTATTTCTTGAGTTATTTTAAATGTTGGCGCGTGGCCAAGTAGTTAAGGCGTTTGTCTAATGATTTGAAGGTCGCTAGTTCAAGCCTTGGTTGAGGCAACGTGTGTGTCCTTGAGCAAGGCACTTAATCACACATTGCTCTGCGACGACACCGGTCCTAATGCCCTTCCCTTGGACAACATCGGTGACATGGAGAAGGGAGACTTGCAGCATCGGCAACTGCTGGTCTTCCAGACAACCTTGCCCAGGCCTGCGCCCTGGAAACTTTCTAAGGCGCAAATCCATGGTCTCATAAGACTAACGGATGCTTATTATTATTTTGAAGAATGAAAGTTTTCTTTTAGGGGTCTTTTTCTCCAAATAACTCAGTCCTCCAATACCATGTCAAGGCAACATGCACAGAGAATGTCTTGTATGTGCTGAAAGATAAAGGGAGCTGGTACGAACATTTTTCTCAGTAAAATTACTGCAGTCAACCTGTCACCATTTAGACAAATATCAAGCTTTGCTCTCAATATACAGCACTTGAACATAGGAGTGCTTAGTTCTGCTGTGGTTTCAGCCATTTTACATATTCAGTTAACAGCAAAAACCAAACCTTTTCATAACTTATTGTAGTTTAAAGACTTGCACAAAACCTGAGCTTCCAAATGAAAGAAATCTTCTGATTGTAGTGCGTGACTCAGAAGACAAAAACAAAAGAATAAAGCCAACTGGTTCAGTTTTGGACCATTATAAAAAGAGAATTAGTTTTCAACATGAATCATTGTTCTTTAATCAGGTTGTATTTGAACTTATCAAAGTTTGCCAAAGTTTGGTTGTAATTTGACAGTAGTGGCAGCTTTTTTCACATTCAAGTGGGTTTGTCAATAATGGACTGCAGCTTTATTACCTAAGAATTCAATCAATCTTGACAGATTAGTCAACTGGCAAAGTACCAGCCTGAAACACAAAGGAAGTTCCTTCTAAATTTTTAGACTAAGCTTCATTTATTTTTGCTGTCGCCCGCAGCTCTTTGAAATCCAGCAAGTTATCTTTTTAATTATACTTTTTGGTTTTATTGACAGAAAAGTTTTTGACCATCTTCCTACAAAAAAAAATCAGCTTATGGGTTTAAATACAGTGCCTATAAAAAGTATTCACCCCCCTCCCCCAACTTGGAAATTTTCACGTTTCACAACATTGATTCACAGTGGATTTAATGTTTTTTTTGACACTGATCAATAGAAGAGACTCTCTTGTGTCAAAGTGAAAACAAATTGGTATACATTTATTGCAATTATTAAACAGTAAATAATTGATTGCATAATGACTCAACCCCTTCAAATCAGTATTTAGTAGATTCACCTTTGGCAGCAATTACAGCCTTGAGTCTGTGTAGCTAGGTCTCTATCAGCTTTGCATATCGATGCTGCAATTTTCCCCCCATCCTTCTTTACAAAACTGCTCAAGCTCTGTCAGATTGCATGGGGATCATGAGTGAACAGCCCTTTTCAAGTCTAACTACAAATTTTCAATTGGATTGAGGTCTGGACTCTGACTTGGCCACTCCAGGACATTAACTTTGTTGTTTTTGAGCTATTCCTGTGTATCTTTGGCTTTATGCTTGGAGTCATTGTCTTGCTTTACAACAAATCTTCTCCAGCATTGTCTTGCTGGAAAACAAGTCGCAGTTCTCTTAGATTAGATTAGATTTCATTATGAGGACATGCAGTGTCCTTATTGTCACTTAGTAATGCATGTATTAAGAAATGATACAATGTTTTTCCAGAATGATATCACAGAAACACATGACAAACCAAGACTGAAAAACTGACAAAACCACATAACTATAACATATAGTTACAACAGTGTAAAGCAATACCATAATTTGATAAGAACAGAACATGGGCACGGTAAGAGTCTCAAAGTCTCTCGAAAGTCCCATCATCTCACGCAGACAGTAAACCTCCAGCGCCACAAACTTGCCGATGCAGCATCCCGGAAGCAACCAACCACAGTCCGACTCCGAGTCCGTCCGAAAACTCGGAGCCTCTGACCAGCTCTCCGACACCAAGCACCGAGCACCACCTCTGCCGAGCATTTCGACCCCGGCTCCGGCAACAGGCAATAGGCAAAGCCGAGGATTTGGGGCCTACCCCTCCGGAGATTCTCGATCGCACAGTAGCAGCGGCAGCGAAGCAGGAATTTCAGAAGTTTCTCCAGATGTTCCTCTGTGCTTCTTTACGTCTGTCTCTATCAAATCAGGATTGTGCACGGCATCCTACTTCACAGATACGATATCATTCGGAACGGCCGCGCACGCTGCCATCTTCTCCTCCCTCTTGCAGGCTGCATCATGTTTTCCTCAGGATTTCCCTGTATTTTGCTACACTACAAACATAGCATTTAGTATGATGGCCAAAAGGCACAATTTTGGTTTCATCAGACCATAGAACCTTCTTCCAGCTGATTTCAGAGTCTCCCACATGCCTTCTGGCAAACTCTTAGCTAAGATTTCATGTGAGTTTTTTTTTCCACCAGTAGCTCTCTCTTTGCCACTCTCTCATAAAACTGCGACTGGTTAAGCACCTGGGCAACAGTCGTATGTGCAGTCTCTCCCATCTCAGCCACTAATACTTGTAACTCCTCCAAAGTGATCATAGGTCTCTTGGTGGCCTCCCTCACTAGTTCCCTTCTTGCACAATCACTCAGTTTTTGAGGATGGCCTGCTCTAGGCAGATTTACAGCTGTGCCATATTCTTTCTATTTCTTGATGATTGGCTTAACTGTACTCCAAGGAATATTCAGTGACTTGGAAATTTTCTTGTATACATCTTCTGACCTGTGCTTTTCATTAACCTTTTTGTGGAGTTTGCTTGAAGTGTTCTTTTGTCTTCATCGTGTAGCTTTTGCCAGGATACTGACTCACCAGCAGTTGGACCTTCCAGATACAGGTGTATTTTTACCACAAACAATTGAAACACCTGGACTGTCTGTCTGTATCTTGTTTTACGGCGGTTGGCATCCAGCTTAATGGTGCATTACCTCCACCCTCTGCTCCAGAATGTGCACTAGACATACATTCTAAATCCCTTCACCCAATCACACACACACACACACATCACCCTCCCATCTTTGACCATCCTAGTACCCGGACTTGTGCTCTCTCACCCATGCCCAGCAACCCTTTTAATGTGAATTCCTGCATCCCCAACTCCCTTAATTTATTTCTCATCATCTCTCTCTGTATCCCATACTTCCTGCAACTCAGAACTACATGTTCTACTGACTCCTCTTCCTGACATTCCTCACAATCCTGTCTGGTGTTTCCCTATCATTTTCAATGTTTTGTTTAATGCACAATGCCCCAGCCTTAACCTAGTCCACACAATTTCCTCTCTTCTGTTTCCATTACCTACCCTAGTAACTGCAACACTCTTTTGTATTTGATATAAATGCCTCCCTTTCCCCACCCTGTCCCATCTTTCTTGCCACATTCGGTTGACTTTTTCCCAGATTACACACTTAACCTCTGCTTTACTGATACTAATGTGCATTTCCACATTTTCTTTCTTTAACGCCCTCTTTGCCAACTCATCCACCCTCTCATTCCCCTTCACCCCTACATGTGCTGGAACCCATAGAAATTTTACCTGACCTCCCTGATTTGCAATCCTTGTAACTAACTGAAGGACTAACTGAAGAACTGAAGTACATCTTGCCGATTGTTTGTGTGAAAAGACCTTAAACTTGCTAGAACGGAGGATGAATCTGAACATATCAATGCTTTGGCTTATCTGGCTTTCTGCACCCATTGCAACGCAACCAACACTGCCAGCATCTCCACTGTAAACACTCCTAACTTATTAGATGTTCTTCTGCTGATTCCAATTTCTTTTGCTGGTATGACCACCCCAAACCCTGTCACTCCTGTTGCAGGTTCCTTCGCACCATCGTATAAATGTGAGTATAATCACTATACTTTTCCATCACATGACAGTTAAATGCATTTACCAAATCTGTTTTATATCTTTCTTTCCTTTTTACCTCTAACAAATGCCAGTCTATGTCAGGCCATACAAGCTTCCATGGAGCTACAACCGGATAAACTACTGAAGGACTTATCCTCAGATCAAATACTCCACATTCTTTCGCGATATCATTCCCTACCCGACTAAAGGTATCCCTCTGAAACCTCCCATTTTCCCAGCACTCCTGCAACACTCCTTTAGTAGGGTAAGAATCATTGTGCCCCTGCAAGTTAGCCCAGTAGTTTGCCATCAGTTGCATCCTTCTTAGTTCCAAAGGCATTATTCCCATTTCTACCTGTAGGGCTGACACTGGTGACGTTTTAAAAGCCCCACTGCACACTCTCAAGGCCTGAGCCTGAATCACATCCAGTTTCCTTATAAGAGACCTAGCTGCTGATCCATATACTATATTTCCATAATCCAATACAGATCTTACTAAAGCCACATACATTCTCTTCAAAGCTGAACAACTTGCTCCCCATTCCCTACCAGTCAAACATCTCATCACATTTATTACTTTTTTACATTTCTCCTCAACTTTCCTGATATGGTCTGCCCATGTTAATTGTGAATCAAATATAACTCCCAGAAATTTAAATGATGTAACCTTTTCTAATTCAACCCCATACATCCTTAACTTCTTCCCTACCTCAACCCTTTTCCTGGTAAAAAATACAGATTGAGTTTTGTCTACTGAAAATCTACATCCCCAATCATAACCCCACTCCACCACTTCATCAATTGCTTCTTGTAGTTTCCTGATTATATGGTCCATGTTCCTGCCTCTTTTCCACAAGGCCCCATCATCCGCAAACAGTGACCTACCTATATCCACTGGTACCTTTGTGAAGACATCATTGATCATAATCCTGAAAAGTAATGGGCTAATCACACTACCTTGAGGTGTGCCATTTTCCACTATGTACTGTTTTGATAATTCTGATCCAATCCGAACTTGAATTTTTCTACCAAACAAAAAATCTTTAATCTAATTAAAAACTCTCCCACCAACCCCCATCTTGTGCAGTTTAATTAATAATCCTTCCTTCCACATCATATCATAGGCTTTTTCAATGTCAAAGAACACTGCCACTACTGACTCTCTATTTGCCTGGGCCTTCCTTATTTCAGTCTCTAACATAATCACTGAGTCCATGGAATTCCTTCCCTTTCTAAAACCACTCTGATAACTTGCCAGCATTCCCCTTTTCTCAAGATCATATGATAACCTTTCTGTTATCATCCTTTCCATTATCTTACATATACTTGATGTTAATGCAATTGGTCTGTAGCTAGTGGGTTTTGACAGATCCTTGCCAGGCTTCCTTATTGGAATTACTACTGCTTCTTTCCATGCACTTGGTAATCTTCCCTCCTCCCACACTCTGTTATAAAAATGCAGCAACTTCAAGAGCGCTCCTTCTCCTAGATTTTTTAGCATCACAGAGCATATCAGATCTTTCCCTGGGGAGGTTGGTCTCGATCTCTTTATTGCTCTCACCATTTCTGCTAATGTAAATGGATCATCAATTATATCATCTGTTCCTTCCCTCCTGCTTAACACACCTGGGTGTTGGTTCATTATTCTTTCCCTTCTTCAGACAAATTTTCTGAACTGTGTATCAGTACGAATGACTTGGCCATGATCTCAGCCTTATCCCTACTGGAGACTGCAGTTTCCCCCTCAGATATCATTACTGGATATTCCCATTCCCTTCTATCTCCTCCCATCCTCTTAATTATTCCCCATATCTCTCCCACAGGTGTTGTTCTTCCTACCTTGTCGCAAAAACTCCTCCAACTTGCCCTTTTAGCTTGACGTATAGTTCTTCTCACCACTGCCTGTGCTTTCTTATATTGAACCAAGTGCTGCATATTATGGGTTCTTTTAACTAGCCTGAATGCTCTATTTCTGTTTTTTACAGCCTGACAACATTCCTCTGTCCACCACGGTACCAGTTTTCTATTCATCCTATTTTTACTCCTAGGTATAGATCCTTCTGCTGCCATGATAATTGCTGAAGTCACCTGACTGTTTAATTCATCTACATTTCCAGAAATATCAATCTTTGTCAACCCTTCTTCACTCAACTTCTGGAACTTACCCCAATCAGCTTTTTCAAACACCCACTTTGGGGTTCCGCCACCTGGTCTTACTTCAACTCTTTCACCCACTGAACACAAAACTGGGTAGTGATCACTGCCTACTGTTGAAGCAGTCCAAACTCCCCAGTTACTAATGCCAGCCAAGGTATTAGACACTAACATAATATCTAACACTGACTCAGTTCCTGTTGTTATATCTATCCTTGTGCCGCTACCATCATTCATACACACCAAATCCCTTTCTTCCATCGAATCTTCAATTACCTTTCCATTTGGATCTGTAATCTGATCCCCCCCATATTGTGCTATGAGCATTGAACTCTGCACACCACACTACTTTATGTCTGTTTTGTCCTTGTATCTTTAATAGGCTGTCCAAATCCAACCTTTTACATGGATTGTAGTAGTTAATTATAACCACTCCCTCCCCTCTCTCCCACACTTCCACCACTATGTATTCCTGAACGTCTCCTTTTTCCAGTACCCTATATGGTATACCTTGCTTGATTAACATAGCACAACCCCCTCCTCCCCCTAGATTTCTATCTTTCCTTATCATTGTATACCCATATACCACAAAGTCTAAAGTTGGTTTCAACCAAGTTTCCTGAATACACACTACATCCGGTTTTACAACCATTTCTTTAATAAAGTGCTTGAATTCCTGGCTATTGGCCAGTAAGCTCCTTGCATTCCATTGTAAAAGAATCACCATAATTAGTATTAACCAACACATGACACTTCCTGGCTTGACTGATTACTGAGGTTCTCCCTCACTTCCTCCCATGTCAGTCCTACTAACCCTAAATGGTTTACTGCTGCTTTTACCATCAGCTGAATTTTGTCACTTTTTGACTTTACCTCAGCAGTACTATTAATCACTCCTGCAATGAATGTTACTAGAGCCTTTTTGTCTACATAAATCCTGTCATTTGTTCTTTGTTGCATCTCTCGTATCCCTATTGCTCCCTGTTCATTAGGAACATTATTCTGTTCTCTTGACATTCTTACAGCTTCTGCATAAGTGATCTTTCTTTTCACTCTTATTTCTTGAATTTTAGTCTCCCGTCTCACAACCACACACCCACTATATGCAACATTATGAGCTCCTCCATAATTGCAGCATTTTGGTTGAACTCCTGTTCCGCACTTTCCATATTCATGATCACCCCCACATCTAGCACATCTCCTCTGCCTTTTACAGTTTTTAGCCACGTGTCCAAACCTTTGACAATTATAGCACCTCAGTGGCTTTGGCACATACACCCTTACTGGTAACTCATGAAACCCAGGAACACCTTCCTTGGCACTCTTTCTTCTTCAAATTCAATCAATACTGATTCACTTTCCTTTTTCACTCCCTCCTTTGTTGTTTTCAGTCTTTGAACATTCATTACTTTCCCTCCTTTGATATTCCTCTTTAACTCCTCCATATTTATACTCATTGGTATCCCAGTGATCACTCCTTTACAACCACTGTTTTGTGCTCCCACCCTCCCAGTGTATTCCACCTTGCATTTTCCTATCTCTTTTAGCTTGAGTGCTTTCTCAAGTTGTTCCTCATTCGCACATCTTACCAACAAGTTGCCATCATTAAGAACTTTTGCAAATACTATTTCCCCTACCTTATTTGTCAGAGTTGTTGTTAGCACAAACGGGTTAATTTTCTTCATATGTCCCTGAGCCTTCTCATTAAACCTAATTATGACAACACCTCCTCTCTGAGCTTGTTCACCTTCCTCACTTTCAGAGCTTTCTCCACTATCATTTCTTGTTCTTTTATTCCCTTTGTCTTGGTTTTTATTCATCTGACCCCTCACTACCTCCTCATTCCCTTTATTTCTCCCTTCACAATAATCCACCTCTCCCCAGCTGCCTACCTCTGGTCCCAAGTCTCTATCCCTCTCCTTCTCCACTTTCTTTCCCTCAACCCTGCCTCTTATCTTGTCCGCCATTACCAGACCCACACGACCCCCTCCTAGCAATTTCCGTTCCTTCCCCACTCTCTTTCCCTCAACAGGTTCCAAAACACACTCACGCATCAAGCAAAACACAGCCAGCTTCCAGTCCAACCACTCTAGCCCTGGCCAACTCCACGGGTCTGATCCAAGAATTTACCTCCACCTGGACTGCACACAGGTGATCTCCATTTAACTAATTACACAACATCCAAAACCAATTGGCTGCACCAGTGATGATTTGGTGTGTCATATTAAAGGGGGGGGGGGAGATGAGTACTTATGCAATCAATTATTTTGTGTTCTATATTTGTAATTAATTTAGTAATTTAACTGTACTCCCAGGGATATTCAGTGACTTGGAAATTATCTTGTATCATAGTCATAGTCATAATCATACTTTATTGATCCTGGGGGAACTTGGTGTATCCATCTCCTGAATTGTGCTTTTCAATAACCTTTTCATGGAGCTGCTTGACTTAATGGTGTAGCTTTCACCAGGATACTGACTCACCAGCAATTGGACCTTTGAGATGCAAGTGTAATTTTACTACAGTCAATTGAAACACTTTGACCGTACACAGGTTTCCAAAAACAGATCTCCATTTAACTAATTAAATGAGTTCTAAAACCAATTGGCTGCACCAGTGATGATTTGTTGTGTCATATTAAGGGTGGGGAGTGAAATCAATTATTTTGTTTTATATTTTTAATAAATTTAGATCACTTTGTAGTCTTTGACATACAAGTGTCCTTTTCTGTTGATTAGTGTCAAAAAAGTGTCAAATTAAATCCACTGTGATTCAATGTTGTAAAACAATAAAACATGAAAACTTCCGGTGGGTGGGGGTTACTTTTTATAGACACTGTATACACTCATTGGCCACTTGGTTAGGTACTGTATACCTATACAGCTGCTTGCTAATAGAAATATCTAATTAGCCAATCGTGGCTGCAACTCAATGCATAGAAATATGCAGACGCATTCAAGAGGTTCTATTGTTGTTCAGAGTGGAGGGTGGAGGGGTGGGAAATGTGATCAAAGTGATTTTGACTGTGGAATGATAGTTGGCAGCAGACGGGGTAGTTTGAGTGTCTCAGAAACTGCTGATCCCTGGTATTTCACATACAACAGTCTCTACAGTTTGCAGACAGTGGTGTGAAAAACAAAAAAAAAATCCCGTGAGCGGATCTTCTGTGGGCAAAAATGCCTTGTTGATTCTGACAGGAAGGCGACATTAACTCAAATAGCCATGTGCTACAGTGTTGGTGTGCAGAAGGACGCCGCTGTCGAACTCTGAAGTGGATGGGCTACGGCAGCAGAAGACCACAAACATACACTCAGTGGCCACTTTATTAGGTACAGGAAGTATCCACTAAAGTGGTCGCTGTGTGTATAGATCATGTAACTACAAATTAAACAATTAATAGGAGGCAATAATATGAAAAAGCAGGAAAACAGATATTTTGTGAATTATAATGAAAATTATGATTTCAAAGCTTGAAGGACATGGGTGCAATTGCATCCATTTTATGTGCATTTAAAATCAAAATTAAATTAGATTAACATTTTAAATTGTGAAATAAATCATTTTTAATAACTTGACGGGTCTGACTATATAGTTCAATAGGTTGATGTCTATGTTTCTTTATAATATGTTAAAATGTCATTACATTTCATAGTTCACTGATTGGATTTTGTAATATTACTGCAGATGTTAATGACCAAGTTGCCTATTGCATTCATTAAATATGTAGCTGCTTGAATTTGGTAATTCAATTACTAGAGTGTAATTTATAAATTGGTGACAATTCACAAAGGTATTGAGAAATAATTCCTAGTTTATTAGTTTATGGTTTTAGGTCTGTTATTCTGATTCCTTGCATTTTGTCCGTGACTGATGCCATGCGAATCAACTAATAGAATTTATCAAAGACGACGCAGGAAGGAACTTCCTGACCGTATTATCACACAGTATCTCAGGCACTCGTTAGGAGAGCACGTTAACAATATAAAAAACACAGCAGTATACACTTGCTGCATTTAGCTAAATTTGCAGTGATACCAGACCTAGTAAGGTGAATTAATAGGTTTCACTAATACAAGATGAGAAACGATACACTCAATATTAGTACCTAGGATGCCTATACCAGACCTGCAGGCATAAGTTGTTGTAACTTTATACAAGTATGCATCGAGGGATAATGGAGCCATCTCCTGGGCGATTTTCATTTTATTGAAGATAACTTGTATGGATGTCTCAGTCCTGTATGGATGTCTCAGTAATGATCAGGGGTCTGGTTAGAGAGGAGGCACAAACCTGCACATGTAGACCTGATGCCACCAGAGAAAGAGGGTCTTTACCTGTCCTGATCATTCAGAGCTATTTGTGTTGGAAGAGATTAATTGCCATCTTCTGTACATCATCTGCTCAGTGTTAAAACGTGAATGTTTGTACAGTGGGTGAAGGTAGTGTACCTTATTTCAAAGTACATTTCAGTGTACCAAGCCTTGTACAGTTGGTGATTGTGTGGACCACGTCTACTAACTTGAATAGGCTCCACTCCCTCCTGCAGGTGTGAGTAAGTACTTCTGTCCTGACCAGAGAACAGACAAGTGTGAGTGATTCTTTGTTGCATAACTTTCCAGTTCGGTTTAAATACCCGTCATTGTTCTGGACCAGAACAGTAAATATAAAGGATATTATCCAAACTGAGTTTTTGGTAGATTTTCTAGTGCAGCAACTTTGGTAATACAGATTATTGACTTTTTTTTTGGATAAAAAAGCTCTAGATTGAATCTGGTGTTTTTCTGGTATCTGATCTGATTAATACTTTCTGATGATATCAACCCGTTTATAGTTGTTAACTGTCTTACACAACATGTCAAGATGGTGAGATTGTGAGATTAAGTAAAAGCAATGATATGTTGGAAACGAAGGGTTGTTACTCTTGCAGCTTGTAACAGCGTTGAAAAAATGACAATCATTCATGTCAAATGATCTGATCTGTAATCTGCAGCACTCTAATACTTTCCATTTCTTTTTTCCTATAGTACTGAGTGTGCGATGCCAAACGTTCCTCATCTCAAAAGTGGGGGAAGACTGGATTTTCCTGATTTTATTAGGATTGTTGATGGCCTTGGTGAGCTGGGCCATGGACTTTGCTATTGCTATGTGCTTGCAAGGTAAGAACACAATATTGCTGATTGTAATTGGAAATGGAAGGAAAATTGGGGGAGTTCATGGCCAATAGGTTAAAGGAAAATATGTAGGAGAATAGCATTAATTATAATTGTTCTGAGAACCAGAAAGTTGCCAAGGAGCTGAATGGCTGCCTTCTGTCTCATCAGGAAGCATTGTGGGAAATCTTCCATCTTGGGTTTATTCTGATGACTGTGATGTATCTCCAGATGTTATAAGGTCACTTTGATGGAGGTTGATGAAAATCTGCTTCCTTGCAGGAAGGAGAGGCAGGCTTTTGCTGTAATTTCTATGGTGAGAGATGGTTAATTAGTTAAAATGAACACTGGCCACTAAAATAGACTCAAAAGTTGAGCTACTTTTGAGTCAGACAATATTACCATTTTTTTTTAAAAACCTGTTGTTTTCAAATCAGTTTGGACTCCAAATGGCACTGACATGGATCACTAAGGTAAATGTAACCTCAAAGTTATGCAATAGTGAGAGGACAGGAGGAAAACAAACATTTACCGTAAACACAAATATCTTGAGCATGTGATCTCATATTGAGGTAACTTACTTGATTAAGATGAGCGAGATTATCTTCCCTTTGTAGTCTAGTAACATGACAATATTTCAACAATTTCATCATTTCCTTGCCTTTTAGAACACCTTAGCTCTGCTATTTTTCTGGTGCAAGTGAGGGGGATGTTGGGAGTGAAGTTTTAAAAAAAACTGATGAAGATCCTGGGAAGTGAAGGATTCTGCTGAGTTTAACAGAGTTAAAGTGACATGATGCAGAATATGCAACATTTGGCAGACTTGTGGATAGCGAGGATGGTTTTCAAAGGATATGATGGGATCAGCATATTGCTGCTCTATAAAGTTCTGGTTTGGTGACATTTGAAGTATTGTGTGCAGTCCTGGTCACCACACTTTATGAAGGATATGGAGGCTTTGGAGAGGGTGTCGAAAAGTTTTACTGGGTTATTAGTTGGAATAGAGTGTATTGCATTTAAGGAGAGGTTGGCCATATTGGATCATTTTCTCTGGAGCATTAGAGATTGAAAGGCAGCTTGAAGGTATATAAAGTTATGAGAGGCATTGATGGTCAGAATCTTTTTCCTGGAGTGGAATTGTCAAGTACTGGAGGGTATTGGAACAGGGTGGGAGGTAAAAGAAGTCGGGGATTGGCATTGCTAATCAGAGATAGTATCACAGCTGCAGAAAGGGAGGGATCTTGAGTCAGTGTAGGTACAAGTCAGAAATGGCAAGGGAATAATCACTCTATCGGTTAGTAAACTTTCAGATGACACAAAGGTTGGTGGTGTTGTGGATAGTGTAGATAGTGTATCAATGGGATATTGATAGGATGCAGAACTGGACTGAGAAGTGGCAGATGGACTTCAATCCAGCAAAGTGTGAAGGAGTACATCTTGGAAGATTGAACTTGAAGGCGGACTACAGAGTTAATGGCAGTATTCTCAGCAGTGTGGAAGAACGGAGTGATCTTGGGGTCCAAATGCACAGATCCCCTAAAGTTGCCATGCAAGTTGATAGGGTGATTAAGAAGTTGAATGGTGTATTGGCCTCTATTAATTAGGGGATTGGGTTCATGAGCTGCAAGGTAATGCTGCAGCTCTATAAAACTCTGGTTAGACCACACTGGGAGCATTGTGCTCAGTTCTGGTCATTTCATTGTAGGAAGGATGTGGAAGCTTTAGAGAGCATGTAGAGGATGTTGCCTGAATTAACTAACATGTCTTACTGAGGATAAGTTTAACGAGCTAAGGCTTTTCTTTTTGGAGCTAAGGAGGTTGAGAGGTGACTTGATTAAGGATCGCCTGTCCTCTCATCAGAAGGAAAACCGTACACAAGGGATCATTTATAATAACAAGTGGATAAATAAAACTTTGAATCTCATAAAACTCAATACTTTAACCTACAGATGCAAAGGTTTTGCAGTGCCAACTGTTGTTTTATATTACCAAATCTATCTTTTAAGCTGAAGTTATGGGGATGGTTTGGATATGTGAAAGAGAATTGGATCAAGTCAGTCACAGGGCAATTTGAAGATTAGGCTTTAGACTAGTTAGGAGTCACAGAATAAGTTGGAAGTTGGGTTTGTATTGAAGCTGATGCCGGTTTTCATTTGTGATCCTGTGTAGTCTTTACCCTCATCGGCAATCAAAATGTTGATTTGTTATAAGGTTTTTTGAGGAGAGGAACTTAACTGGAACTCAGAGCTAGAAAGTTTATGTATTTCAGATTCCACAACATTGTGGTACTTTCTAAGTATTATTAGATTGGTTTTGGGGTAACAAGAAGGTTCTATGCTGTGAAATAAAACAAAGATTGGCTTTCAGCCTACAACCAATACATTGAGCATTCCTGGTTTCAATTTTGGAAACCGTGGAAACAGTATGCAGTGCTGTACTTATAGGTTTCAGCCCTAGTTCTCTCATCAGTATTAGACAAGATTCATAGTTCTATTTGTTGTTTTAACTAATATTTACAGATTTTCATGAAGGCGTTCTGAATTTTGAATGATCTCAAGTTTTTGAGCTTTTATCCATTGGAATTGAATTCAGATTATCTGGATTTAGTTTACAAACTATCTACAATTATTATGAAATTCTGCATGTTTAAAAACTTTGCTTAGCTTCAGATGTATAGGCAGATTGCAGACAGGCATAAAAGCCAATTGGATTCTAGTAATGCGGGATTTAAACTTTATTGATTGGATTATCTAAGTGCAAGAGGCTAAGTTGCAGCGAAATTTGTAAAGTGTACCTAAGGATTTTATAAAGCTGTATGTAGAGAACCCTCCTAGGGAGAGGATTATACTTGACTTGGGGAATGATGATGTGCAAATAATCTAACTGTCTCTGCACTGCAACCATTTGGGAACACTGACTATAATTTGGCAAGCTTTCTGGAGTCATGGAAGAGGAAAGGTTTGGTCCTTTAGATAGGGCCCTGAGCTGGGGGAAGGCAGATTTCAATAGTGTAAGGCAGGACCCAGCAGAAGCAGAATGGAGCAGGTGCTAGGAGTGAAAACAACATCTGATCATTTGGAGGTGGTTAAAAACAAGATATGAGGAGTTCAGAGGCAACATCAGAAGTAAAGAAGTAAGGCATAAGAAGTAAAGTTTGATTAAGAAAAAGAGGGAAACATATGGTGGGTATAGGAAATTGGTACTGAGTGTGTCTTTTCGGCTTTATAGAGGATGAAAGAGAGAACATGAGAAAGCAATCAGGAGATCAAAAAGGGGATATGAAATGGCCTTGGGAAGTAGAAATAATGAAGATCATAAAACCTTTTGTAAGTAAATATTAGAAGTTAGAAAGTAGTTAAGGAAAAGGGGATGTCTCTAGGCATTATAGGGTTAATCCCTGTGTGATGCATGGGATATGAGTGAGATCCTGAATGAATACTTCTCCTCGGTATTCACCAGGGAGAAGAATATGGTGGCAGGAGAATAATGGGATCAGCACTCTTTATATTCTGGAGCATTGCTTTTATCAGGAAGAAGGAAGGGTTAGAAATACTGGAGTATGCTTGGATGGAAACTTCCTTGGGGACTGACGGATCTATCCCAGGGTGCAATGGAGGAGATTGCTGAGGCTTTGATGGAGATATTTGCTTCTCCGTTTTCATGGGTGAAGTTTCAGAACATGCTCTTTTTGTGCAGGAGAGATCATGGCTCTCAAGTCTGACTGGTTTTTCTGAGGGTATAACTGAGAAAATGGTTGAAGGCAGCATGGGGAATGTGGTTGGCATGGACCAGAAAACTTTTGATAAGATAGCATGTGGTAGCTGGAACATTAAGTTAAAGAACAAGGGATCCAAGGTGTATTGGCAAACTGAAACCAAATTTGCTTGGTCATAGGAAGGAGAGGGCCTTCTCTAACAGGAAGTCTGTAATATGTGGTGCCAGGACCTATATTGTTTGTCATATATATAACTAACATTGAGAATGTAGGTGGTTCAATTAGTAAAGTTACAGACAAGGTTTAGATGGGGGCAGAAACTGTTAGGTGTGTCCAGGAGGGATTTCTGACTCAATATATAGACAGGCCGTCGAGAGGAGAGACCATACTGGACCTGGTGCTAGGCATGAACCAGGTCAGGTGTCAGTTTTCTCAGTGGGTAAGCAGGTTGGAGACAGCATCTACAGTCTTGGACATGGATAGAAGTAGATGGTATAAGAAAGTGTTTAATTGGGGATGAGGAATTATGATGCTATTAGGCAGGAACTGGGGAGCATAAATTAGGAATAGATATACTCAGGGAAAAGTACAACAGAAATGTGGAGTTTGTGTAGGGAGCACTTGCAGTGGGTTCTAGGTAGGTTTGTCCACTTTGAAGCTGTAAAAGAATGGTAGGATGAAGGAGCCATGGTTGATGAGAGATGTGGAACATCAAGTTGAGAGGAAGAAAGGAGCATACTTAAGGTTTAGATAGCAAGAATCAGATGGAGCTCTAGAGAGTTACAATGTAGCCAGGAAAAAGCTGAAAAATGAACCTAGGAGAGCTAGAAGTGGGTATGAAAAGGCCTTGACAAGTAGGATTAAGGAAAACCCCAAGGTATTCTACATGTATGCAAAGAACAGGAAGGTAGCCAGAGTGAGGGTAAGATTAATATCAGGGGTAGTAGAGAAAATGTGCCGGGAGGTAGGGGAGGTCCTTAATGAATACTTTACCAGTATTACTAGTGAGAAAGATTTTATATTTTGCGAGGATGGGGTAAAACAGGTTGATTTACTAGAACATGTCAATATTAAAAAATAGGAATGTGCTTTAACTTTTGAAAAACGTTAAGACATACAAGTCCCCACAGCCAGATGGGATATACACCAGCTTACTACAGGAAACGAGGGAAGAGGTTACTGTATCTTTGTGTCCTCACTGGTCACAAGAGTTGTACCAGATGATTGGAGGGTGGCAAATGTTATTCCTTTGTTGAAGAAAGGGAGTAGGAATTGTAGACCAGTGAATGCACAAAGTATTGGAGCAGATCCTTAGGGACAGGATTTATGAACATTTGGAGAAGCACAGTCTGATTAGAGATACTCGGCATGGTTTTGTGTGGGGCCTGTCATGTCTCACAAGCCTGACTCAATTCCTTGAAGATGTGATGAAGCACGTTGATGTAGGCAGAGCAGTGGCTGTGGTGTATATGGAATTTAGTAAGGCGCTTGACAAGGTTCTTCATGTTAGCCTTATTCAGAAAGTCAGGAAGCATGGGATCTAGGGAAACTTGGCTGCATGGATGCAGAACCGGCTTTCCTGTGGAAAGCAGAGGGTGGTAGTAGATGGAGCATATTTTGTCTGGAGGTTGATAACTAGTGGTGTTCGCAGGGATGAGTTCTGGGAGTGCTCTGTGGTTTTTTTTTTATAAAAGACTTGCATGAGAAAGTGGAAAGGCTGGTTAATAAGCTTGTAGATGACATGAAGGCTCGTGGAGTTGTGGATAGCATGGAGGGTTGTTGTAGGTTGCTGCAGGACATTACAGGGTGCAGAACTGAGCAGGGAAGCAGCAGATGGAGTTCATCAGGAAAGTGTGAAGTGATTAATTCTGGAAGGTCAAATTTGAAGGCAAAATACAGCTATTTGAATGGCAAGCTCCTTGGTACCAGACAGGAACGGAGAGATCTTGAAGTCCATGTCCATAGATCCCTCAAAGTTGCCTCATAAGTAGACGGGTTTGTTAAGAAGGCATATGGCATGTTAGCCTTCATTAGTTGGAGGATTGATTTAAGAAGCTGCAAGGTAATGTTGCGTCTCCTTAAAACTCTGGTGTGGCCATACGTGGAATATTGCATTCAGTTCTATTGGAAGGGTGAGAAAGCTTTGAGAGGGTGCAGCGGAGGTTTATCAGGACGCTGCCTGGACTAGAGAGCATGGCAGATGAAGACAGGTTGAGCGAGCTCGGGCTTTTCTCTTTGGAGTGAAGGTGGATGAGAATTGATAAGGTGAGAGGTGTTCAAGATTGATAAGGGGCATAGATCGAGTGGATAGTCAGAAACTTTTTCCCATGGTGGAAGTAGCTAATATAATGGGGGATAATTTTAAGGTGATTGGAGGAAAGTATAGGGGGAGGATGTCAGAAATAAGCCCTTTACAAACGGAATGGTGGGTATATGGAACGCTTTGCCAGGGGTGCTGGTAGAAGTTGATTCATTACAGGCATTAAAAAAAACTCTTAGATAGGCACGTGGGTGGTAGGAAACTGGGGATTAGATTGTTCTTAGAGTAGATGAAAAAGTTGGCACAACATTGTGGGCCAGAGGGCCTGTACTATGCTGTAATGTTCTATATAAAATAAAAATTGGGCAATTTTTTTTTAACAAAGGTTACTTATTGATACAGTGGCCAGGCCCATGGATCAGATAGAAATTTATCTAAACAAGTACAAGATAATGTGTTTTAAGAAGTCAAATTCTGGAGGACATATAGTGGCAGGGTCCTTAGGAGTTTAGATGAGCAGAGGGACCTTGACACGCACCTCTACAGCCTGTTGAAAGTGGCAACATGGGCAGTGGATAAGGCATTTAACATGCTTGCCTTCATAGACCGGGCTAATGAGTATAAGAGTTGGAATTTCATATTGCAACTATTAAAACAAAAGACAGCATTGAAATATAGTCTGCAGGTCGGGTTGCCACACTGCAATAAGAATACGGTAGCAATAGCCATCCAACAAGTGATTGACCAGGATTGACCTGGATTGGAGCATTGTAGTTTTAAGAAGAGATCAGATATGCTGGGTTTTCTTCTCAGTAGAGAGGTGACCTTATGGAGATTTATATAATTATGAGGAGAATCTACAACTAAAGGTCACAAGTTTTAAGTTAGACGGGAGAAAATTAAAGGAGACGAGAGGGATACATTTTTCACAATGAAGTAGGAAGTAGTGGAGACAGCTAGGATTCCAACATTGAAAGGGAGTTTGGACAGATACTTACAGTGCCTTGATAAAGTATTCAGCCCCCAACACTTCGTTCTCATAAATGAGTATTACAGCCAGGAATTCTGATCAATTTAACTGAGAACTTTTTTTTTCCACAGTAGAGCTCAAAAAACAGGGAAAATTGTAAAGCATGAAGAACTAAAAATTCAAAAAACCGAAATTGTCTGCTGTTCAAAAGTATTCATCCCCCTTTGCTCAGTACTTGGTTGATCCACCTCTTGCGGCTCTTATAGCCGGTAGTCCTTTGTATAAGTCCCTATTAGCTTTGCACAACATGATGGAGCAAGATTTGTCCAATCCTCTTTGCAAAATTGCTCAGGCTGTGCCCAGTTAGTTGGAGAGCAGCGGTGGACAGCAATCTTGAGGTCTTTCCAGAAATGTTGAATCAGGTTGTCAGGTCTCTGACTGAGCCACTCAAGAACATCTATTTTCTTCATTTGAAGTTACTTCATGGTTGCTCTGGCAGTGTGCTTTGGTCATCGTCCTGCTGAAAGGTGTATTTCATTCCCAGTTTAAGCTTTCTGGCAGAGGCTAGCGGGTTTTTATCAAGGATCTCTGTCTGTATTTAACAGCGTTCATCTTCCCATCAATCCTGACCAGATTTCCAATTCCTACTGCTGAAAAGCATCCCCATAGCAAAATGCTACCTCCATTATACTGTACAGTAGGGATGGTGTTATCTGGCTGATGCATAGTATTAGAATTATACCACATGCACTGTTTAGTGTTGAGGCCAAAAAGTTCCACTATGGTCTTATCTGACTACAAGATCTTCTTCCACGTCTTTATAGTATCTTCTAGGTGATGCCCTGAAAAGTCTTTACGGGCAAGGATATGTTTTTTTTTAGCTAGGGTGTCTTCCTTGCAACTCTTCCATAAATATACTTTTTGAACAAAGCCTTAGAGATCGTGGAGCCATGAACTTCACCTCTAGTTTAGCAACTGACTTTTGCAGCTCACTCAGAGTGATTGTTAGCATCGCAGTAGCCTCTCTAACAAGTGTCATTCTCCTCTGGCAACTAAGTTTAGAGCAGAGGCCTGATGTCGGCAGTGTGGCTGTGGTTTTATGATGGACCTCACTGAGCTCCGAGATATGTTCAGTGCCTTTGAGATGGTCTTATACTCTTCCTCAGATTTGTGTTTCTCTATTAACACTTCCCTAACTTGTCTTGAATGCTCTTTTGTCTTCATTTTGGTTTCATCTGGTGAAAATCTACCATACTGTTAGACCTTACAGATAGAGGGTATGTTTATCTTATGAATTCATTGAAAGCAGGTGATCCTCCAATTTTCTGCATCAACAAATTGGGTGAGTTGGTAAGGTAATATACAGTATTGCACCTGCGGAAAGTTAACATGGTAATTACAGAGGGAATGACTACATTTTCAGTCTCGCAATCTTGGTTTTTAATTTTTAGTTAATTGTTGACAAGTTTTGGAATTTTTCTTTTGATTTGTTAAAATTCACAATGTTTTGTAGATTAACTCAATAAATTCTACTTCAATATATAATTTTTTTTAAAATGAGTCAGTAAAATGTGAAAATAGTTGTGAGGGCTGAATACTTTTTCAAGGCACTGTGTATTGGAAAGGAATAGAGGGATACGGGGCTACTGAAGGCATATGTGATTAGCATGGATAGACATCATAGCAAAAAGAGGTCATTTCTGTGCTGTACAGTTCTATCAGTCTTTGATTCACTCCAAAAGACTGTTTAAACGGATATTCAACAGCTGCTCCCAATGGCTGATTTTGAGGCAGTTAACTCACTGTAGTGGAAATTTACAATTATTGGTGGGAGCTTAGCAGCTTCATAATTTAACAAACACCATTTTATTGTGTTCTAGACTGAAATTAGTTCCCAGTTGCGAGAGAGAGAGGGAAGATGTTATTTGTCACTTCATTAAACAGCTTGTTGATATTAAGTGAGAATGAGAAATTGCTTTCATTTTAAATTGATCTGGGCTAAATTTGAATTCAGGAGCTTGTGGAATAAACTGTGGAGGTATAAACTGCATAGAAATGTCTTCATTCTTGTACTTCTCATCCTTCAGATGTGTTAAGATAATTTGAAGGGAAAGTTATTAGAAGACGTGCTTTTTATAAATCATTTTAATTATTTGTGGACTGCATGGCCTCAACCATTACAGATTAATAGCACTATGTTTCTCTTGTTATTGCTTGTTAGATTAGATTTCCTCAACATCAGCTAAATTAGTGTAAATCTGTGTTATTTCTTAAGAAATATTTTCTCTTCCAATGGATTATTTTTCTGAAAAAATATTGCTCCTCACTCACCAGCCTTCCCCAAACTCACTGACAGGTTTGATGTAGAACAAACTTCAATTCTTGCATCTTTTCATCGATATTGTGGGCATGATCGAACTCCCCAACGTGTGCAAGACGATCACATTATTTTTGTTTCTCAGTTAGCTCATTCCATCTTCAGAAACTTTGCTGTCATGACCCAATGTTAATGTTATTTAATACCCCAGTATTCCTAGAACCATTTTTTTGTCATTCATATTAAAATTGTGGTGCTGTTTCTCCGCACCGGGCTCCATATTTTGAGAATACTTTCCATTATGATTTCACTAGGGTACCGTCACCTGGTTTAGCCTGCCTGTTGAAGCAGTGTAACAGAGTGTGTCCACTGTCTCATGCAAACAGCTACTTGGAGCCACAGGTGAGAGCTGAGTGTCTGCTGGCAACCCAAAATGAGTGAGCTGCCCTGGAATGGTCACGACAAGCCCCTTCGCCAGAGGTGCTACCCCACCCCTGACACCCCCATACATCCTGGCATGTGAATAAAGCTGAAACAAATTTGAATGAGTTTAAAACAAATGACACCTCTGGATTTAATTTCACAACATGATGCTGTGACTGTTCAAAAGTAAGTCATTGGAAATTTGAAAATGGGTGAAGCTGAAAATATTCATCAGGTATGGCAGTGCCTGTGGTAAGGGAGTTAAAACTTCAAGGTGACATTCTTACATCACTCTATTTCCCTCGTTTTCTCATTACGTTGATGTATTAAACTGCTGGTGCAGTGCACTTAATCTGATGACCTGCCCAACCAGTGATGAAAAAGATTCATTCACAGCACAGTTTTCTGTATAGAGCGGATTGACATGTGGGTACATTGTCACATCCCCTTCAAACAATAACACATGTATTGTTAACATTCAAGAAGTGTAGGTGCTTGATTTTTTTTTTGTAAAAATCAATCTTAGAAAAATAGGTCACTGATGAAATTTCATGCCTGATTCTGAAAGCTTTGTGAACCAAATCTTAATTGAGTGATAAGAAAGTTTTCCATTTGTAGAGTAGGCCCTGATTCTCAATCACCTTACTAGAAGAATAAGAAATAAAGCTTAGGGTTTACAGTAATAAGGATAATTAAAATAGGGGGAAATAATGTATCTGAGTATTATAGAACTTTGCACTGTTGCATTTTTTGCAACGGACAGAAAATAAATGGATTTTATTTTCATACATCTTGCAAAACTGAACTATGAACCTGAAATACAAACCTTACCTTCTGCTTCCACCGGGTACTGCCTTAACTTTTGTACATAGTGCTGTGAAAGAATCTTTCACATCTCTGGTTGAACAGGTCATCAGATTAGGAGTATTGTATCAGCATTTTAATACATTGTTATAAACAGAAAATGAACAATTTTTCCAGTGTTAACTCTTCTCTTATCTCAGATGCTGCCTGTTCGGATGAAGATTTTCTACTGCACCCACTTTCCTTTCAAATTTCCACTTTCCACAGTGTTTAGATTGGATTTTAAAATAAGTACAAAGGGGAGCAGACATTAAGCTTGTCTTGGCTCATCTATTTGGAAAAAAAGCATGAGAACTAAAACAGAATATCAGAATGCCATACTTCTTTTTAATGATGCAAGTATGAATGGTATGATGCCACGTAAGCAGTACTGTATTTAAGTTTCTGCCTCTTTGAAAGTGACAGCTGGTATTTAAGAGAAAGTTCATTCAACTGTTATATTTGTGTTGCAGTTATTTTCTGCTTTGATTGCTTTAGTTTAACATAATTTTTTTTGATTGGGTCCACTTTCAAGTAAAATGTTTATTTTCTATACGTCACTATTATAATTAATGAGCGATCATAAATGTAATTTACATTGGTGCATTCCGTCTTTCAAGTTTCATGAAGATATACCTTAAGGATTGTATATTTTCACAGCAGTACTGTACATTTAGCTAGTTGCATTATTTAGGTTATTTGTAGTTTAATGAAGACATATTTTTCTGTCAATGGAGTATACTCTAACATGGCCATTGCTGCTTTGTTCCCTTCTAGAACTTTGCTCTGTTGTACAAAGTAATTGCTAGTAGAACAGTGATTAATTTGCCAGATGTTCAGAGGCTTGGACCAGTAATCCAAAGACTCATGGTGGCTATGGAATTTAAATTCAGTTAATAATCTGGAATCTTGAAGAAAAAATATCGTGAAGGTGATGATGAGTCAACTTTTTAACTTGTTGCAGCCCTCCTGAAGAAGATGCTGCCACAATATTTTTGAGTGGAGAGTTCTGAAGGAAGAATGGTGATATAGAGTATCTTCAAGCTAGGATGGTGTGTGATTAAGAGGGAATCCTGCAGATGGAGGGTCACCCATGTACCTGCGCTCCTTGTCGGATTTGGGAGATACTGTCAGAATAGCCTGGATGAGTTGTGGATTGAACACACTGCACCTGTGGGGGAGGGAGAGAATATTTGAGGCTGATGGCTTTCCAGTTGGTGATATCCAAAAAGAAGGAGAATCCTATCTGCAGGCTGAGAATAAATGGGGAAGACATAAAACAAGTACAGAACTTTTGCTACTTAGGAAGCTGGGTGACTTCAGATGGCAGGTGTGACATGGACATCAAAAGAAGAATAGGGATGGCAAAAGATACCTTTACGAGAATGAAGAGTATACTGATCAACACTAAACTAGGCATGACAACCTGCCTCAGAGCACTGAAATGTTACGTTTATCCAGTTATGTTATATGGCTCAGAATGTTGGACAATATCTAGTAACATAAGGAAATGAATTGAAGCAACAGAGATGTGGTTTTTGAGGAGGATGCAAAGAATATCATGGACGAAACAAATATCTAATGAGGATATCATGAACAGAGCAAAGACAAGAGAGAAATAATGTATGAGATCATGAAAAGGCAATGTAATTTCATTGGACATGTGATTAGGAAAGAGGAGTTAGAATGCATGGTAATTATTGGAAAGATTGAAGGGAAGAAAGCAAGAGGAAGACAAAGACAAATGATGATGGAGACAGCAGCCAGAGAACTGGAAATGAATACCAATGAATTGATCCACTTGACCCGAAACAGGAGTGTGTGGGCCATGACAGTCAAAGCCCAAACTGAGCACGGCATCTGATGATGATGATGATTATAGAGAGTATCCTAACTGGTTGCATCACTGTTTGCTTTGGAGGGGCCACTGCACAGGATCGGAAGAAGCTGCAGAATTTAGTAAATTCAGCCGGCTCCATCATGGGTACCAACTTACCCAGCATCAATGACATCTTCAAAAGGCGATGCCTCAAAAAAGCGGCATCCATTATTAAGGACCCCCATCATCCAGGACATGTCCTTTGCTCATTGCTACCATCAAGGAGGAGGGGCAGGAGCCTGGAGATGTACACTCAGTGCTTCAGGAACAGCTTTCCCCTCCTCCATCAGATTTCTGAATGGACAATGAACCCATGTACACTGCCTCAGTATGTTTTGCCTTTTTTGCTGTCTTTTTCTGTCTTTTTGCACTACTTACTTAATTACATTTTTAAATATGTATCTATTGTAATTCATTGTTTTTTTATTATTATGTATTGCAATGTACTGCTGCCACAAAACAAAAATTTCATGACATATGCCAGTGATATTAAACCTAATTCTGATTCTGATTTATATTCTAGTCCACCAGTCGTCATGGTTGGCTTTGAACTTGTGTGTCGGCATAAGCACAATTTTGGCTGTGTCCAGTTACCAAGCCACCTATTTATCAAACTTGTACTTCAGTAACACAGTGGAGGCCACATTTCCAGTGAGTCCATGTTGGCACTCTGCAATCTCATTGATTTCAGTCTTCTTTTCTTTATTTCCCTGTGCTGCTCCAGTTAATTCTTTCTGACTGTACATCTGCCTCTCAACTCCCACCAATTCTCCTGCCACACTCCTAACCCAGGGACTATTCACCGTAGCCAAGTAATCTCCCCGGAACACCTTGGGGATATGTGAGGAAGTTAAAGCTCACACAAACTCATTTCAGAAATAGTGACCAACCAGGATTGAGCATTCATACCGGTAACTTTGTGTTTAAATTCCAGATTTGGTAAAATTGTACTGATTTATTTGCATTTTTAAAATATCTATGACATTTCCTCTGTAGAGGAAACTTGTCTTGATTAAGCTTGGATTATAATAAACTCAAAAATACTGAAAATTGTTGCAAACACAATTAAATTTTATGGGTCATGAAGATTGATGGAGTGGCTAACCTTAAACCACAGGTTGATATTGACATGTTACTGAACTAAGCAGAGACGTGGCAGGTGAAATTAGATAAGTGTGAGGTAATGCATTTTGAGAGCAGCGATGAGTTTAAATAATGCACTATGAATGGTAGAGTCCTAGTGAGTACAGACAAACATTTGGACCTGTGTCTATGTCCAGACCTCTCTGAAGGTGGCAGTGGAGAGAGAGATATAATGTGGTTAAGAATGCATACAGTATGAGAAATTGTCCTTCATTAGTTGGGGAAGTGAATGCAAAAGTGGATATATTCTGCTCCAACTTTTTTAATACTTTGTTCCAACCACTGATAGAGTTCTATGTGCTGTTCTGGTGCCTCATACTGAGAAATAAAAAGCTGATAATGTTGGGGCAGGTGCTGAGGAGATTCACCAAGATATTGTCACAGATGAAACATTTCAGATATGAGGAGAGACTGGTTCTGTTTTCCCAGTAGTGGAGGAAGTTAAGAGGAGGCATGTAACTGAGGTTTGTAAAAGTATGAGGGGATAGAAATTTGGGAACCCTGTAGAATTTTCTCCACTTCTGTATAAATATGACCTAAAATGTGATCAGATCTTCATGTAAGTTCTAAAACTAGACAAAGAGAACCCAATTAAATAAATAACACAAAAACATTATACTTGTTCATTTATTGAGAAAAATTATCCAATATTACATGTACTTATGGAGGAAGTATGTGAACCTTTGCTTTCAGTGACTGGTGTAACCCTCTTGTACAGCAATAACTTCAGCCAAACGTTTCCGGTAACGTTGATCAGTCCTGCACATCAGCTTGGAGGAATTTTAGGCCGTTCCTCCTTACAAAACTGCTTCAACTCTGGGATGTTGGTGGGCTTCTTTGCATGAACTACTTGCTTCAGATCCTTCCACAACATTTCTATAGGATTAAGGTCAGGATTTTGACTCAGCCATTCCAAAATATGGATTTTCTTCTTTATAAACCATTCCGTTGTTGATTTAATCTTGTCTTTCGGATTGGTTTGTTGCATTATCCAACTTCTATTAAGCTTCAGGTGACAAACTGCTACCCTGACTTTCTCCCGTAAAATATCTTGATAAAATTTTGAAATGATTGCAAACTGTCCAGGCCCTGAGGCAGCAAAGCAGCCCAAAATCATGATGCTCCTTCCACTATGCTTCATAGTTGGGATGAGATTTTGGTGTTGGTGTGCAGTGCCCTTTTCCCTCCAAACATAGCAATGTGCATTTCTGCCAAAAAGCTCAACTTCTGTCTTATCTATCCACAGAAGATTGTCCCAGAGCATTGTAGAACATCTAGGTGGCCTTTTGCAAACTTGAGACTTGCAGAATTTTTTTTTTCAGAGAGCAGTGGTTCCTTCATGGTGTCCTTCCTGCAAAGATTTCTGAAGGTCTTTGGGTTCTTTTTCACCTCCTTCAGCATTGCATGTTGTGTTCTTTGTGTGATCTTTGCAGGTGCCCACTCCTAGGAAGAGTAGCCACAGTACTGGGTTTCCTCCATTTGTAGTTAATTTCTCTTGCTGTGGACTGATGAACACTCGGGTCTTTAGAAATTTTTTTGTAGCCTTTTCCAACTTCATACATCTCTACAATTCTTCCAGTATGGTCCCCTGAAAGTTGTTTTGATCAAGGCATGACGCACAAAAAGAGATCTTTCTTGAGAAGAATAGGCTCTGTCAGTAACCTGACTTTGTGAGTCTTTTTTTATAGGGCAGGGCCCCTCTACGACCCACACCTCTGATCTCATCTCATTGGAACACCTGACTCCAAATAGCTTTTGTAGAAGGCATTACCTTAGAGATTCACATACTTTTTCTAACAATACATGTAATATTGATCATTTATCTCAATAAATAAATGAATAAGTTTAATTTTTTTGGCTTATTTATTTAAATGGGTTCTCTTCATCTAGTTTTAGGATTTGCGTGAAGATGCGATCACATTTTAGGTCATAATTATCTAAAAGTAGAGAAAATTCTACAGGGTTCACAAACTTTCTGACACCACTGTAGATGTAGGGTAAAGGGTTGTAGATCCAGATAGGATCTAGGGGGAAGTATTCAACTCAGTGATGAATATCCAGACTAGTGAAGACAGAGTTGTTGATAACACTCTCGATTCACTAGAAACGCCAAGGCAAGGACGGCTATAGATCAAGTGCTGGAAAATGGGATTAATATAGATGCCTTCCTGTCACTGTGTTTGTGGTGGGCTGAATGGCTTGTATCTATGCTGTATGACTCTGAGACTAGGAGTGGTATTTTTCACCACACTGCACCAGCAAATTAAAAATTGATAAGGATGAATAAGTATCAAGATTTGTTAGAGCATCTGCAGAATTGTGAGTGTTGTTTATTCAATGCAAATTTACACTGATAAGGTAGACTTGTGTATTCCATACATTGTGACAATGTCAATGTCAAAATATTTTTCCTCAGGATTGTGTTCTTTGGAAGCTATTTACCTTCAGGTCTGAATTGTAAATCCCACCCAACTTTAATAAACCTGTCAACAAACAAGCTGATCCAGTCAGCCCTGTACTGACCTTCCTTCAGTTAAAATTAGGCCTGGGATTCAATGAAAGGAACTGTTGGTTGGCATGACTCTGTTCTATGTAGATGTGGATTTATATTTACATTGAGAATGATGAGATTGTTAATACAGTTTAAATAAGGCTACCACAAAAGCAATAACTGACAAATGATCTCTGAAGCTTCTTTAAGCACGTTAAACTTAATGATAAAAATAAGAAAATTAATGTGTAGGTTTTACTGAAGATCCACAAATTATTTTTGATGTCGATCATATCATACCATGGTAAGATCAGGTGAACAAAATTAAAGATACCTTTACCAAGTACCTGTTGAACTCCATTGTAATGTTGGTTGTAATACTTGTTTCCACAGCTCAGAAATGGATGTACGGTGGCCTCACCCACAATGTCTTTCTTCAGTACTTGGCCTGGGTGACATACCCTGTTGTTCTCATAACCTTCTCAGCGGGATTCGTCCAGATCATTGCTCCTCAGGCAGTAGGTATGTGCCCCTTGATCTGAAATGTTTAATGCTGCAATGCTTTTGCATTGGTAATTTGTATGTGGTGTTTATTCTCTTCTTTCATTTATCCGTTTGCCTTTACTTGGTGCCGGCCAGAAGCGGCCCTTGGAGGTGGCTCTCAGTTCAAAGTTCAAAGTGAATTTATTATCACACGGTGCCAGTAAAAAGTATTCACCCCCTTGGAAGTTTTCATGTATTATTGTCTTACAGTGTTGTATCACAGTGGATTTAATTTGGCCACTTTTTTCACCCTGATCAACAGGAAAACTCTTTTGTATCAAAGTGAAAACAGATCTCTACAAACTGATCTAAATTAATTACAAATATAAAGCACAAAATAAGTATTCACCCCCTTTAATATGATATAACCAAATCACCAGTGGTGTAGCCAGTTGGTTTTGGAAGTCACATAATTAGTTAAATAGAGATTACTTGTGTGCAGTCAAGGTGTTTCAATTGCTTGTAGTAAAAATAGATATGAGTCAGTATCCTGGCAAAAACTACACCAGGATGACAAAAGAGGGGACTAGTGAGGGAGGCCACCAAGAGACCTATGACAACTCTGGAGGAGTTGCAAGCTTCAGTGGCTGAGATGAGAGAGTCAGAACATACAACTGTTGCCCAGGTGATTCACAAGACACAGGCTTATGGGAGAGTGGCAAAGAGGAAACCACTGTTGGGGAAAAAGAACTCACATGAACTCTCAGCTAGAGTTTGCTAGAGGGCATGTGGGAGACTCTGAAGTCAGTTGGAAGAAGGCTCTATGGTCTGATGAAACCAAAATTTTTGAGTTTTTTGGCCATCAGTCTAAACACACCATTCCTACCATGAAACAGAATAGTACAGCACATTACAGGCCTTTTGGCCCACAATGTCGTGCCGACCCTCAAACCCTGCCTCCCGTATAACCCCCACCTTAAATTCCACCATATACCTGTCTAGTAGTCTCTTAAATTTCACTAGTGTATCTGCCTCCACCACTGACTCAGGCAGTGCATTCCATGCACCAACCACTCTCTGAGTAAAAAACCTTCCTCTGATATCCCCCTTGAACTTCCCACCCCTTACCTTAAAGCCACGTCCTCTTGTATTGAGCAATGGTGCCCTGGGGAAGAGGCGCTAGCTATCCACTTTATCTATTCCTCTTAATATCTTATTATCCTCTTATTATCAGTGGCTGCATCATGCTGTGGGGATGCTTCACTGCAGGCCCTGGAAGGCTTGTGAAGGTAGAGGGTAAAATGAATGCAGCAAAATACGGGGAAATCCTTGAGGAAAACCTGCAACAGTCTGCAAGAGAACTGTGACTTGGGAGAAGAATTGTTTTCCAATAGGACAATGACCCTAAGCATAAAGCCAAAGCTACACAGGAATGGCTTAAAAACAACAAAGTTAATGTGCTGGAGTGGTCAATTCAGAGTCCAGTCCTCAATCCAATTGAGAATTTGTGGCTGGACTTGAAAAAGGCTGTTCACTCAAAATCCCCATACAATCTGACAGAGCTTGAGTGTTTTTGTAAAGAAGAATGGGGAAAAGTTGCAGTGTCCAGATGTGCAGAGTGATAGAGACTTATCCACACAGGCTCAAGGCTGTAATTGCTGCCAAAAGTGCATCTACTAAATACTGACTTGAAGGGGTTGAATACTTACGCAATCAGTTATTTTGTGTTTAATAACATAATAATTTTAGACTAATTTGTAAAAATTTGTTTTCACTTTGACACAAGAGTCTTTTCTGTTGATCAGTGTCAAAAAGGCCAAATTAAATTCACTGTGACTCAAAGTTGTAAAGCAATAAAACATGAAAATTTCCATGTGGTGGGGTTGGTGGGGTGAGTACTTTTTATAGGCACTGTGTATGATACCATGTACAACCCTGAGATTTGTTTTCTTGCAGGCGTACTCAGTAAATCCAAGAAACACAATATAATCAATGAAAGATCACACTCAACAGGACAGACAGACTACCAACGTGCAAAAGACAACAATCTGCCAATACAAAGAAGATAAAAATTAATAATAAATAAATAAGCAAAGTAATAGATACAATGGGTTCACAAACAAGAGAAAGTCTGCAGATGCTGGAAATCTGAGCAATACACACAAAACTCAGCAGGCCAGGCAACATCTATGGAAAAAAAGTACAGTCAATGTTTCGGGCTGAAACCTTTCAGCAGGACTGGAGAGAAAATGCTGAGCAGTAGATTTGAAAGGTGGGAGGACGGGAGAGAGAAGTGCCAGGTGATAGGTGAAACTTGGAGGGGAAGAGATGAAGCAAAGAGCTAAGAAGTTGTTGAAAAAGGCAGAAGGTCATGGGAGAAAGAAGAAAGGTTGTGGGGGAGAGGAGCACCAGTGGGAGGCAATGGGTGGGCCAAGGAGATAACATGAGAGAGGGACAAGGGGATGGGAAATGGGGATGTGAAATGGTGAAGGGGGTGGGTGGAGGCATTACTGAGAAATCGATGTTCATGCCATCAGGTTGGAGGCTACCCAAATGGAATATAGGGTGTTGTTCCTCCAACTTAGTGTGGTCTTATCCTGACAGTGGAGGAAGCCATGGGGGGACATATGGGAATGGAAAGTGGAATTAAAATGGGTGGCCACTGGGAGATCCCATTTGTTCTGGCAGACGGAGAGTAGGTGTTTGGTGAAGTGGTCTCCCAATCTACATCGGGTCTCACCGATATACAAGAGGCCACACCGGGAGCACTAAGCACAGTATATGACCCCAACAGACTCACAGGTGAAGTGTTGCCTCACCCAGAAGGACTGTTGGGGCCCTGAATGGTAGTGAGGGAGGAGGTGTAGGAGCAGGCGAAGCACTTGTTCCACTTGCAAGGATAAATGCTAGAGGAGAGATCAGTGAGGAGGGATGACTGGACCAGAGAGCGATCCCTGCAGAAAGTGAAGGGGAGGGAAAGTTATGTTTGCTGGTGGGATCTAGTTGGAAGTGGCAGAAGTTTTGGAGAATTATGTGCAGGACATGGAGGCTGATGGGGTGGTAGGTGAGGACAAGAGGAAGCGTATCCCTGGAAGTATGGCGGGAGGATGGTGTGAGAGCAGACGTGCGTGAAATGGAAGAGGTACGGTGGGTGTAACTCAGTCTCTCTGGTTAGAACTCCAAAATAGAAAGGGTTCAATTACTCTGATGAAGGATATGGGCATTGTGTAGGCAGAGGAGATTAGTTTAGTTGGCCATTTGATTACTAATTTATTTGGTTCAAGACAACATTGTTGACTAAAAGGCCTGTTCTTGTGCTGTGTTATATGAGGAGTGATTGATAAGTTCGTGGCCTAGGGTAGAAGGAGTCAATGTTAGAAAACCTAGCACATTTATTTTTCAGCATAGTCCCCTCCTACATTTACACACTTAGTCCAGCAGTCGTGGAGCATACGGATCTTGGACCTCCAGAAAGTGTCCACAGCAGGGGTGATTGATAAGATTGTGGCCTAAGGTAGAAGGAGATGAGTTATGCGGCTCTCGTTACATGCACATGCAGGTCAACTCTTTGAGTGATTATGCAGAAAGTTTGAAGTTATTAACTCATCTCCTTCTACCTTAGGCCACGAACTTATCAATCACCCTCGTATGTTCTGTTTGAGGTTTCACTTGTTTGCATTTACTTACACACTTGCCCACAGAAGCACATGCTGGAGCTTGCATGCCTCTGGAGAGCCAGAGACTCACTTTACAATTTTACACAGCTTTGATCACAAATACAATTGCCAACAAAAATACAATTGACATTGTTTTGCTATTGTACCGTATTTGAGGATAGATGAAGTATGTGTCAAGGCGTGCATCATTACATTAATTCAAATCCCACTCCAGTTAAGTAGATAGGACTAAATAATATTATTTAAATTCAGCTTTTGTGTTTGTCTAGTACAATTTTCCTCCTAGGGAGACCCTTGGGTGTGAAAACAACTGATTTTGTTCTTACTGCAGGGAGTTAATGAGGTTAAGTCTGCTTGCAAACAAAAACAGACATGGATGCCAATTATACTTCTGACACACACCACAAGAAGGTTGCAAATTATTATTGGATATGTTTCCATTTTTTGCCGCACTTTGTTGGTTCATTAATCTCAAATGCACAGGCCATATTGTTTTCTTGCTGTTGTGACAGTGTGTGACTGATGATGAGTGGCAACCCAAGGTCTTGTTCAAATTAAGTCTTATTAATCCCACTTGGAAAAAAAATGAAAATTGAATCTTAATAATGCAGTTTAGCTAGCCTGCGCTGCAAAGGTTAGATTAGCAAATGTTCTGTGGCAGTCTGCATTTACAAAATGACTTTTAATTTCAAATCTGTTGCACTGGTTGGGACTGAAAATAAGATTCAAGATTGTTTAATGTATTATTAGTACAGAAATGTAAAGGAGAATGAAATAATTGTTACTCCAGATCCAACGCAGCAAAAAAACCCGATAAGGTAAGAGAACATAATAATAAAACACACGGTAATTATAAATACATAAGATAGCTTATATACGTCCATAGGAGTATCTGTACATAAGGTGACTGAGAAGAAATGATAAAGTTGTGGTGGTTGAGGTTGTGGAGGGTTGGGTTCATGGGTGGAGGTATTGATCAGTCTCACCGCTTGGAGAAATTGCTTTTTGAGTCTGGTGGCCCTGGGAGTGGAACAACAGTCCATGAGCAGGGTGGATGGGATCCTTCATAATGTTACTGGCCGTTTACCGGCACCTTTCTGTATATATGTCCTTGATGGTGGGCAGGCTGGTTCAAGTTAACCGCTGAATGACATGACTGGAAAAATTATCGTAGTTATTGCAGTAAATCAGATTACTCACGGTGAAATGAGGAGCCTGGGAATTTGAAACTAAAGCAAAAGAAAACAGCAAGTTAGCTAGGAGAAAGGATGTACTCCCTCAATAGAACATATAATGAAGAGCACACCAGTAATATCGAAGCTCTTTCTCTTTATGTGTGCTCATTGAGCAATTCACTGTTGCTTTAATTTACACAAGATTGTATGTTGTGTTTGTTTGGTGTTGATGGGATAGGATATTGTAAAATGGCTTTTGCATAGTTATAGGTATTTTTGATGGTGTTGGTCCTTTTTGATTAATTTAGAATCTACTCTGTTGGATATGGTGAAAAAGGTGCCTACATAGCAAACTGTTCTGATTAATATTTCCCCATGGGTACCTTGGAAAATTGCTTAGTTTATAAAAATGTACAAAGTGAAACTTGGTTTTCAGAAGTAACGTCTGCAAAATATTTTGCAAGGTGAAAGAGAAAGATTTGCCTTTACTCAGCACATTTCCTGACCGGGATGTTCAAAGGACTGAACTGCAAACAAGTTATTTTGAAGTAAGTTATTGCAGCACAGGAAATGTAGCAGCCAGTTTGGCCAGAGCAAGCTCCAAAAGGCAGCATCGTGAGAATGATTAGGGCACTCTATCGATTCTGTTTCCTTTCTTTGAAAGAATGCCATGGAAGCTTCTGTTTCAGCCTGAGCGAGCCAAAGGAGCTCCTCTTTTTTTAACATCATTATGAATCAATTCACATCCAGGTACGTGGGAACAGATACCATTTCTGTATTCACCATCAGATCAGCTTTCAACCTACAGTTACTGAAGTAAAGGATTTGCTAATAAACTCTTCCTGAATAATGAACTAATGATTAATTTGATATCCTCTTGCATCTGTACAATTTTCTTAATCTGTTTTGCACTTTCAAGAATCTTTTGATAATGGTTGCATGATCACAGTGAACACTTGAATGGTGTAGTACTGTACATCATCCATTAGTGTCAACCACGACCAAGTCTAATGGGTACAAGGAAACGCTTTTATCTTAACGGGGCGTTGAATCATGTTACTTTCTCCTGCCTTTTGAAATCTTGCAGATTTATAGCAGTATCTCTGCAGGGCAGCCCCGGGAAATGGCAATAAATAGAAGTTCCAGCACACATCTGAGCCTGACTCTCCTGGGATACTGCAGCTGGGAAAAAGCAGGATGTCCTGGTGGAGTTGGTGGAGTACAGTCCCCCCTGTCAGACTGCACTGTAATCAGGCCTGTCAGCTGAATTTGAACCCTTTCTCTGCAGCGATTCTACTTGTGATCTTGACGAAATTCTCTCCTTATACTGAAAGCTGTATGAAACTATCCCATAAAATCCAAAACTCCTACAAAATAAAGTCTCTGCCCCTATCATTGCAAAATTATTCTTACCATGCATTTTACAGTGAAAAAAACTTCTCTCTGTTTGCCATGGCATTTGTTCACCCACATACAATACAGTTTTAAAAATAACATAATGAATCAAAAACAAAAAAGTTCAGTAATGCAACGAAAATCCTTGTTTGTCGTTAACGCATTCCACAAGAGCTTCTGCTGCCTACAGCTTGTCCCTCTTCAGCATTTCCCAGTCTCCCCCCCCCCCCATGCCAGTGCAGGCCCCCACTTTTACCACTGCTTGCAAGAGTAGGGAAATATCATTAATCCTTTTCTTTCTCCTCAATGTCTTCTCCATTGACTGCTAGTTCTATGGTCTGCTTGTTCTCAAGTTCACATACATTTCAGTTTCAGGAAAAAACTGCAGGCAGTTCCCAGTTGACGGCAGGGTTCCAGTCCTGAGAACTGCTTGCAACCCAAACTGTTCAAAATGAACAAATAATGTTTTGCATCACATTTGACTGTTATTTTAACCATAACCAGCCATGATTTAACAGCCTAGCTGGCTTTCCAGCATTCCTCAATTGATCCTTGAAAGGGAAATCACCTTCTATTAAAGACATCCTTTTCCCTTCTGCCTTGCTAGTTCTTTCTCTACTTTAAAGGTCGTTTCTGCATGTAAGCCTGTGTACATTTGTTCAATTAGTTTTCAGTGCTTGACATTTCTGTTCCTATGGACCCACTAACTGGTTAAATTTAAAATGGAGGTTGATAGGTCCTTGAATAGGAAGGATGTCAAAGCTTTCAGAGAGAAGGCAGCAGAATGCGGTTGAGAGGGATAATGAATTAACCCTGATCGAATGGCAAAGCAGACACAGTTGCCCAAATGGCCTATCCTGCTTTTTATCGCCGTCCAGTTATTAAAGCTATATTTGTGTTTAAACTGGAAAGAGTGCCGAAAATTTTGTGTGAAGTTGTTTGTCTGGGTCGAGGGCCTGAGTTGTAGGGAGAGGATCGCATTGCCAAGGCTTCATTCCCTGGAATGTGGTAGAAGGAGGGACAGTCTTGTAGTGATTTTTGAAGTCATGGGAGGCGCAGGTAAGGTGGATGGTAACAGCCTTTTCCCCAGGGTAGGGGACTGCAAAAGTAGAGGTCACAAGTTTAGGGTGAAAACTAGAAAGCATATGTTGTGGGTGAGAGGGGAAAGACTTAAAGGGGATTTGGCGGCAACTTTTTCACGCAAAGTATATGGAAAAAGCTGCCAGATGACATGACTGGGGCAGGTACATTTAGTATCATTTAAGAAGGACTTGGATAGGTACATGGAGGGGTGGTCCTTGCTCGATCGCAGGAAATTTGGACAAACTGGGTGAGCACTGTGGTCATTTGGGCCAAGGGGCTTGTATCCATGCTGTATAGCTCTGTGACTCTATTCCTTTTACCTGCCTTTCTTGTATTTGTGGGCCTCGAAGGCCACTGAAAGAATGATCTGTTCTTTCAATGGTGCAATAGCAGTCACAGGGGAATACAGCATGGAAAGTGGAGTTTCAGCTCGGCTGATCCATACCAACCACAGCATCCTACAGTTGCCTGCTTTCAACCTATAATCCTCCAAACTTCTCCCGTCCATGTACCTGTCCAAATGCCCCTTAAGTCTTGCGATTGTACGCTCCTCCTCCACTTCCTCTGGCAGCTCGTTCCAAGTGCTCACTACCATCTCTGTATAGAAGCTGCCTCCCAGCTCTCTTTTAAATCTCTCCCCTCTTGATTCTGTACATTCTAGTTTTGAACTTGCCAGCCCTGGGGAAAAGACTATGACTGTCCATCTTTTCAATACCCCTCATGATTTTATAGACTTCTGAGACTTTGTAGCATGTGACATTGTTTGAAATCTGCTGGTGTGTGAACACTTTTGAAGCCTTTTGTTGGACAGTGGTAGAAGGATTCTTCGCTTACGGCTTTGACAAGACCCAGAGGAAATGTCAAACTACTAAACTGAAGCTGCCAGCAGAAATGGACAAGCCAAACTGAGTTTGGGGATTGTTTTTATCAAAAGAAAAGGAAGTGTATGATATTCATCTGTTACCTTCATGGCTCATTCAGGTTGATTCATTGGAACACAAGTAAGAGAATTCCTACTCCAGTTGTATAGGGTATTAGCAATTTCCCTCAAGTGTGGTTTGCATTTTGATTTCAAAGATGTATAACTCTGGAATGGTGCAGCACACATCAGTTGATTGATTGCTGGGAGGACCAGTCTGTGAGTACAGCTAACCATGCTTACTGAATTTAGAAGAGAACTCATTGCAATGTTCAAAATTTTCAAAGGTTTTGTGCTGAGAGGCTGCATTCTCAGAATTCAGAACTTGTTTTGGAATCGCATTTAAGTCATTTAAAACTAAGATAAGGAAAATGGAGGATGAGGATTCTCAGTCTACAGGTTTCTCCCGCCATCCGAAGGTAGAGCGTTCCTATGAAATGGTCCGTAAGCCGGAATGTCGTAAAGTGAAGAAGCAATTACCATTTATTTATATGGGAAAAATTTGTGAGCGTTCGCAGACCCAAAAATAACCTACCAAATCATGTCAAATAACACATAAAACCTAAAGTAACAGTAACATATAGTAAAAGCAGGAATGATATGATAAATACACAGCCTATATAAAGTAGAAATACTTCTCCAAAATCATTGCTTGCACTGTACGCCGCAGCGAAGATCTCACGCAAGCGCTGTTGGCAGAAACACTCTCTCCAGTAACCTTTAAACTATGAAGCTGCCAAATCATACCAAACAACAGGTAAAAATACACAGCCGATATAAAGTAAAAATAATGTATGTACAGTGTAGTATCACTTACCGGAATCGGGACAGCGCTGAGCACACTGATGGTGGTGTGTTAGGCTGAGTCGTTGCAGGTTGGGGTGGTGCAGTGACCCCCACCCTCCGGGCCACCGACCGATACCGATTCGCAGAGAATGCAGCAGTGGCCGGGAGGCACACAGCACATCTTTAAGAAAAAAGCTGAAATAAACATGCTAATTAATTAGGTGCCGCCCAGCACATAATTGTCGGCCCATATCAGAGGCGATTGCCGATTGCGTCACCTCTGATCTGGGCTGACAATTATGTACCGGGTGGAACCTAATTAATTAGCATGTTTATTTCAGCTTTTTTCTTAAAGATGTGCTGTGTGCCTCCCGGCCACTGCTGCATTCTCCGCGAATTGGTATCTGTCTGCAGCCCGGGAGTTGGGGTGGTGGGACACTGGGGTGTCATCTCATCGTCGTCTGTTTCTATTAGAGCAAGCAGCTCATCTTCTATGTCTGCCTGCCTTGATGGCGAAGGTCAAGGTTCGTCGTCTGCTGTGGCTGATGTGGAAGGCTTGAAAAACGACAGTATGCTTGACTGCTGAGCCTCGCGCATTTTTCTGTCATATAGTTCTTTGTAAGCACTCAAACCATCTTGCAAATATGCCCTAAACCGACGTACCCTTTCAATACTAAAGTCGTACTTTATCATTGCAGTGAAAATCTCACGCAGTTGCTTCACGTTTAGTTCCTGGACGACTTCACTTTCGGTCTGTTCGCTACTGCATTCAGTTTCGATTGTTATCCTTTCCTCTTCCAATTGCATCAGCTCTTCATCTATCAGTTCTTGGTCATGGAATGCCAAGACCTCTTCAACATCATCTCCGTCAACTTCCACAAGCCAACCTCACTTTGTCCTTACTTCGTTCACCACGATCAAAACGCTTAATTATGTCTAGTTTTACGCTAAGTGTAACACCCTTACGAGCCCTTTTAGGCTTTTCTGATACCATAGAACTCATCTTGCTAACGGCTGCTCACAGGCACGTGTTTAAGCAATGCCGGCGAGAATGCCGTTCTGAATCCGGGGGAGAGCGGCTGCTCAGGGTGTGCGCTGCCTTTTATCGCGCGCTGATTTTTTTTTTGCGCGCTGCTTTTTCGTAACAGTGAAAACACCTTCTGTTAGCGAAAACAGGGAACTAATGTAGGTCTTTCGTAACAGTGAGGTTTCATAAAGCGAACATTCGAAAAGCGGGGAACACCTGTATTGAGTTTGTTTAGGAATTTAGGCAGGTTTAAGAACAGCTATTTAAACCATTTGGTTCTTCATCTAACTGACACAACCCTAATCACTGGGATTTAGCAACACTACGATCACTGTACAAAAGTGGACTTTGTATTTTTTGTACTGATTGTGTTCTTCCTTGTAAAAATTGTGTTTAAGTTTTTTTTCCCGTGAATGCCATTTATATGATGCTATGTGCCTGAAATGCTGCTGGAAGTAACATTTTCAATGTACTTAGGCCATAAGATACAGGAACAAAATTAGGCCATTCAGCCCCATTGCGTCTGCTTCGTCACTCGATCATGGCCAATTTATTTTCCCCTCAAATCTATTATCCTCACTTTTCCCCATAACCTTTAACATGTGCCTATGTGTGTGTAAGGGAGTTTCGTCTCTTATGTTATTGCGTAGGCTAATTAAAATGGCTTCTTTGTTATGTTATACTTGGGAATGCTTCTTTGTTATGTTAAATGCTGAGGAAGTCCTCCCGCTAGCAGTTTGTGGAATCACGTTACTGATAAGAAGATGTTATGAACCAATTGGGATAGTTGTTATGTTTTTGGTGTATCTGTAAGAAATTGTATGCGCAGGGTTTTGGGGGAGAAGGCGGGAGAGAGAGACAGAGGATGGACCAGGTACTGTGATGTCCGCTAACGGGGTCGGACCCCGAGGAGGTCGTTCGGCGAGGAGATGGAGACGGACTCGTGTGGAGCATCTGGTCGACCACCGTTGTTGGTCCCAGGCGGCCAGTTGAGGTGGTCCGAGGGGTCGCAGGGGAAGAAGAAGGGTCCTGAGCTCCAACTGTTTGTGCACAAAGAGACTGAACTTTGATAAGTGTGGCGCCTTTTATTTTCCTTTTATATTTTATTCTCTATTAATTATATAGTTCCTGTAGTATCTATCAACTGTAAATCATTTAATCGTATCTGGTGTATTGTCTGTTATTTGGGTGGGGTGGGGTACATCACACAGCATCCACACAAACTAATTACCCAGTTTGGCGGGGCCAAGGGCTGTTTCCCTCGACGACAGCGAGCCGAGCGACCCTGAGGGTGGCCGGGGGGCTTCATGTGCATATGCCAATCAACTCAAAAGCATGAATGCAATAAAGAGATATCAGAATACTAAATTGTGATGCAGACTTGAGGGACGAGGTCTATTCGTGCTTCCAGTGCAATGAAACAACATTGCATAATATACCTTGATGTGTTATCTGTCCTGTAGTGTAAGCATGGCAAGATTGGCACTCCTAGAAAGCTGAACTGGTAAATCTAAATACTCTTATCTGTAATCATCTGTCTATATTCCATATTTTGGCCTGTTCTTTGCTAAATTTCCAGCACCGAGATCTGTTTTTCAGAATACCCTTAAATCTGAGAGCTATGTGTAAATTAACAAGGAATCAACTCAAAACAAGGTTCAAGAATCTGTAGAAGGTTTGAATCTATGAAAATCTTTAATTTTTGAGGAAATATTCTCAAAATTTGTTCATGTTTTTGTGTGGATATTTAATAAGAAATGAGGAATTATTAGACTTTTTTATAATTGGGTGCCCATTGACAACATATTATCAACCAATGAGTTGAAGGCAAGACAAAGAACTCAGGAAGCACAAATAGATCAAAAAACAGACTATTTAAGCAATAAATAATAAGTTATGATCAAAACTATGTCGGTGATTTGGCTAAGAATATATAAGGCATGGTTCACAGATGATACCTAAAATCTATGCTATTGCAGACAATGAAGAAGGTTATTAAAAATTACAAAGGGTTTTTGTTGAGCTGAGTAAGTGGGCTGAGGAATGGTAAATGAAGTTTAATTCGGATAAATGACAAGGGTTGCTTTTTGGAAAGTCAAGTCCAGGCCGGACTTTCACAGTGATTGGCAGGACTCTGGGGTGTTTTGTAGAACAGAGGGACCTTGCAGTACAATATAAGTATATTGCTCACTAAAAGAAGAGTCACAGATAGATAGGGTGGTGAAGCAGGACTTTGGCATTCTGCCCTTCATAAGTCAAAAGTTAGGAGGTGATGGTGAAGTTGCTGGTGAGGATGTAGTTGGAGTATTGTGTTCAGTTTTGGTTGCTCCGCTATTGGAAAGGTTTATTAAATCAGAAAAATGCAGGAAAGGTTTATAAAGATGTTGCCAGGACTTGAGCGACTAAGCTGTAGAAAGAAGCTGGACAGGTTTGGACTTTATTCCTTAGAGCATAGGAGACAGAGATGTGATCTTATAGAGGTAACTGAAATCATGAGGGACATGTGTCGGGAGAAATAACTCAGTATTTTTCCCAGGGTTAGGGAATCGAGAACTAGAAGGCATAGATTTAAACTGAGAGGGGAAAGGTCTAATAAGAACTTGAGGGGCAGTTTTTTTTTACACAAAGGGTGGCATGTAAGTGGAATCTACTGCAGAGGGAGTGTTTGAAGCATCTACAATAATAAATCTTAAAATATTATTTGGACAGGTACATGGATTGGAGAGGTTTAAGATGTTACAGGCCAAATGCTGGCATATGGGACTAACTACTGCAACATCACCAAAAAACAACAAAATAATTTCTCCAGATAAATATGCAGTGAACAATGGACAACTACAACTTGCATGCATGAAATTGGCCCACCTCTTGTGGCAGACTAGGTACCGGACTTTCTTGGCAGAAGAGTTACTCCATCGCCTTCGCTTATTGGGCCATCGTTATTGTAATACCATCGTTATTTACAAAGTTTTATTTTAAGAAGTAACTTAAAAAGCCCAAAACAATTTTAAAATTCTACCTTTCAATATGTATTAAGTATCTATATCTCTACTGATTGTAACTCTATCCTGTACAGTACTGGATCTTGTGGTGTGACAAAATAGTCTCATGTTGTATTCTGTCTGGGCTTTAGACTTGCTTGTGCCCTACTCCTGTAATTCTGACTCCCATTGTTCGAAGTATTTACAAACAGCTTTTAAGCGTTGGTCTTCGATAACTCGTGTATCCACTATGGCCTTTTTTTTGCTTTGCAAAAACATTATTTCACAAGAATGAGAGCAGACTTTATAAATAATTATCAGCCATTAACTGCCCCTACATTGCAATACATTTTAGAAAAAGCAAAATGCTGGAGTTCAGACATTTAGCTTGCAGCTAGATTATCTGAATGTTGTCAAGTATTCATCATATTGATTTGTTGGACAAATGTAAAGATTTGGTGGCCACAAATACATGATGTTTCACATGTCAGTTAATATTTAAATACTGACACAGTAGTCAGGATGGTTAATGTGTGTCTCTCGAAGAGCTGGATGCTGGACTTCAACTTTGTTGGTTTTGTGGGGCCTGCATCTTTAAAATCTTAAATTGTGTTAGGGAATCATGCAAATTGCTGGAGGAAATCAGCAGGTCCATGGAGAGGAATGAACAGTCAACATTTTGGGCTTAGTCCCCGCACTAGGACTGGAAGAAAGGAAGGGGGAAGAAGGCAGAGTAAGAAGGTGGGTGGAGGGGGAGGAGTACGAGCCAGAGGTGATCGGTGAAGCCAGGTGGGTGGCGGGGGGGGGGAGGTTGTTTATTAATTTCCATAAATGCTCTCTGACCTCCTGCATTTTGTATGTGTTACTCTAGATTTCCAACATCTGCAGAATCTCTTGTGTTTGTGTTAGGGAATGAATGCTTGGATATAAAATAGTAACTGATCTAATAGACTAGTCACCAATGCCTCCTATGAGATTTGAATAGACACTGGCAGATGTGGTATCCAAGCTTGGGTGATGAACTTGGGTGATAAATACTGAAATTGGGGAAAAAAAGTAATTCTCCATCAGCGGTAATGCTGAATCTATCAGAATGTACTAAAATGTGGCCTGGTTCACTGTGATGTTTAGAGATAGAATAGGCACAGCTTATGTATATAGCTCCAGAAATACTTATGTGGTTGACTTCATACTGTTTCATCAGTTATGATATAAGGAAAGGACTATAAATGACAATATCACTAACAACTTCTATAACCACATCACATAAACAAATCAGTTTTAAACACTTGTCCAAAATCTCAATGTTACACACTTTCCATGGCTGATGGTGATGATGGTATGGGAGTGATGGTTGGGGGGGGGGGGGGTGGTAGTGGAGGGTAATGCCAATGTTGCATTTATCCTCCTTGAATCTGCAAGTTTTTGGTTTCTTGGGTGTTTTCTTCGCAATAGTAATAATGTTGAGCTTAATAAGTTTTGATTTTTACGTTAAACATTTTATCACCTTGCTTTCGATGAATAGAAAACAAATTATGTCAGCCAGGTGCATTCTGTCATTTTACATGTAAACCTCATTGTCAATTCCATGCGTAAAAGGTGGATTATAAACCAATTCGTGAACTCACAAAGCTCTCACTGCTGCCAGGAAGCCTTTTGCTAAGCTACCTCTTGATGAGATTTTGTATTAACAACACTCTGGTCAAAATGGAATCATGCATTTGAATGTTCTTAGCATGGGGGAACTGAATGTTCTCTAGTCACTGAAGTTAACAGAGTAACAATTAACGAAACAACCATTACCAACTTTAAATGTTATGGACTGGATTGCAATAATCGTTATTTATTTTGGGGTTCTATGCATAGGTTTCCATGACCCTACAATGACAATAATTAAAGTAGGAAAGCACTGAATTTTCACACGAAAGGTTGCTAAGTGGTTGATAAGCAAGGTTGTAAACAGTTGGTATGCATAGCTGAGGTTACATGGATCAGACATTATCTTGCTAAATAGTAAAGCATGTTTTGGGATGGCCCCCCTCCTCCTCCAAAATGGTATTAATCCTGAGCCCACTTCCCCTTTCAGTCATGCAAGATTCACTTGTTTTCAGTTACAGCAGAAAATGTTGATAACAGACTAAATGTGGACTTGTTTAAGAAGAGGAATATTAAGTCAGGCTCTGATCCCATAAAAATTTATGCAGAAGGACTGTTTATCCTGGTTATGAAACTTTTTCTAATTGTTTAGACTGAACTCTAAAATGGGGCAAAGAGATGGAGCAGATAAATACTGAATTCAGATCAAATAATGTCGTGAGCATTATCATGTGCTGCATCATGTCTTGTTACTGTGGGGAACCGTTAGGTCATTAGTAAGCATATGGGGTTTGCATTCTTTTGGTCCTTCTTCATGGCCTGAAGCAATAATGTTTGTACTAATACTATTTAAAGTCAACATTATCAATGGTAGTCTTCTGTTGTAGTAAGCATTGTTTTATTTACTCGTACTTTTAATATATATTCATTATCGATTAAAATACAAACCATTCTTCTGGGTCCTATCTGAACACAAAATGTGTGTTCTTTTCTCACAGGTTCTGGGATACCAGAGATGAAGACGATCCTACGTGGAGTGGTGTTAAAAGAATACCTCACCTTCAAAACTTTCGTAGCAAAAGTGATTGGCTTAACTTGTGCATTAGGAAGTGGAATGCCATTAGGGAAAGAGGTAAGGTTTTTGAAAATAACTAGTCACGTTCTGGGACTTTTCTCTTTTTGACAAAAAAATGATTCAAGCAGATAAAATAAAATCAGGGGCCAACATTGGGATCGCTACTCTGTTTGTCAATGATTTCGATAGTGGAATTGATGGCTTTGTGGCAAAGTTTGCGGATGATATAAAGATAGGTGGAGGGGTAGGTAGTGCTGAGGAAGCAATGTGATTGCAGCAGGACTGGGACAAATTGGAAGATTGGTTAAAAAAAAAGTGTCAGATGGAATACAGTGTTTGGAAATGTAAATGCATTTTGGTAAAAGGAACAACAGTGCAGACTATTATCTAAATGGGGAGAAGATTCAAAGATCAGAGATGCAAAGGGACTTAGGAATCCTGGTGCAAGACTCCCAAAAGGTTAATTCACAGGATGAGTCTGTGGTGAAAAAGGAAAATGCAACGTTGGCATTTAGTTCAAGGGGAGTAGAATATAGAAACAAGAAGATAATGCTGAGGCTTTATAAGACTCCAGTCTGGCTGCATTTGGAGTTATGTCAATAGTTTTGGGCCCCTTATCTCAGAAAGGATGTTGCTCTCATTGGAGAGAGTTCAGAGAAGGTGCGGGAGGATGATTCCAGGAATGAAGGGGTTAACATGAGAAGCGTTCAGCAGCTTTGGGCCTGTACTCACTGAGTTTAGAAGAATGCGGGGGGAATCTCATTGACACCTATTGAATGTTGAAACGGCTAGATAAGGTGGCTGTGGAGGGGATGTTTCCTCTAGTGGGGTGTGCAGAACTAGAGGGCACAGCCTCAAAATTTGGGATGGCTTTTTAGAACAGAGGTAAGGAGGAAATTTTTTTAGCTGAAGAGTGGCGAGTCTGAGGAATCTTCTGCCACAAACTGCTGTGGAGGCCAAGTCTGTGGATATATTTACAGCGGAAGTTGATAGATTCCTGATTGGTGGGGCATCAAGAGATATGCTGAGAGGGCAGGTTATGGGGTTGAACAGGATCTGGGATCAGCCATGATGAAATGGCAGAGTGGACTTGATGGGCTGAATGTGCTCCTATGTCTTTATGTCCTGAGGTCTTAGAGTATCCTAGGAGTATCTCGAACTCCTTTTAAATAAAGTGGAAATCTATAGCCCCCCTACAATATAAAATTTCTCAACAATTTCATTCATAGCTGTTTTAAAGCTAAACCTAGGCAGTGTTGAAATGGAAGAGTGGAAGAAATGAAAAGTGGAAGAAGGATTATACTGGTAGAGTTTCTCAGTTGATTTGTGATTTGCTTCTGTTACTTTGAAGCTCGAGTTCTTGTGGACTTTTAATGGCTTTGTGAAAACTGCTACAAAATTGCTCCCATATAGAAATTGAAATTGGAATAGGGGGTGGCTGCACTCTACTGACCATTTTACAAATGGTGCCAGAAAAATTCAGGCTATCATGGGAGCTTTCCTGAACACAATGTAGACACTGTCTAGTCCAGCATAAAGGCATGGATAGTTCTAGGGACTGAGCACTGCACAAGTCCTGTTTGCTATTTCAAATCGGCTCTGTCTGAACATGCTGCAGTTTCATCCTGTCATTAAAACGGAGTTGATGCTAATTGTTGAAAGTTGCACTGCAAATGTCTTTCTCAGGGGTTCAGTGTTCAGTGTGGCTGACTAGCACTTGTATGTGTTGAGTTAGTCAGTGACATTTGATGCCAAAGCTTCCCCCTGTCCAATAAAGCTCGTTACCTTTCAATCAGGCATCCATGCAACTAACCTGATGGTTCTAACATCCTCTCTGTAGCAGGACAGCCAATCACCACGTAAAATGGATAAATCTCTGGAAAAAGGCATATTATCAGTAATGAAAATTATTGCAGATGTATTTTATATTCATTGTGCCTCATTGCTACTGCAGTTTCTTACTATCGCTGCACTGTTTAGAACATAACTCCTAGACATGTGTAATCCTCCTCCTTCCCTTTCCCCTGTGGTCCACTCTCCTCTCCCATCTGATTCCTTTCTTTCCAATCCTTTGCTTTTTCCAACCACCTGGCTTCACCTATCACCTTCTAGCTAACCTCCTTCCCCTCCCCCACCTTTTTATTCTGACATCTTTCCCCCTTCATTTCCAGTACTGAAGAAGGGTCTCGGCCTGAAACATTGACTGCTTATTCATTCCTGTAGATGCTGCCTGACCTGTTGGGTTCCTCCACCATTTTGCACGTTGTTTTGGATTTCCAGAATTTGCAAAGTTTATCGTGTTTATTTGTAACTTTAATGTCTTTCCCCCGATGGTGTTACAATATTGTCTAGAAATTTTGTTTTAACTTTGGGACTGAGCTGTTGGAATATTCCGGCATACTCAACTCTGTTAACTCTTACTGATAATGGACATGAGAGGGTGAACTCAGGCAGTCCATGGAGGCCAATGCAGGAACACACAGAGTGGAGGGAAACTAAGCACCAAAGGCACAACAGTAATTAGCCACAAGGAGAGCACGGTGGCCGTGCAAGGTGAAGAGGTGCAGGCTTTTGAGCCAAGTCTGCTCATCACCCTGCCGCACCAGACGGGAGGACGCTCCAGAGGGGAAATGCTAAACTGGGAGCCGATCTGGCAGGAGGGAGCACGAGCGGATTTGAAAGGGTGTTGGCACGGTGCGGTGTAGGCAGACCTGGGAGGTAAACGGCTGGCTGAAGCTCAGGCCAATTTGGAGTCTTTGGGTGTGGCTCAGTTGGACCTTAAAGGGAGAAGGCAGGTGTGGAGCTGAAAGGGAAAGGATGGGCTGCAGCTTTGGCCAATGTGAAACAGAAATGCAGGGTGGAGATTACAGAGACCTGAAAAGGCAGTGACCCAGGAGCAGGGATGGATCACCAATAACCTCAAGAATCAGGGCCATGGATGGGCAGTGCCTCTTCCTGATTTTTGGAGGTTTCATCGATCCTTCTGGATGTTCCTCATCTTTTTGTTTTTGCCAAGCTGCATGTATGCATGGGTAACGATGAGATAATTTACCTGAATACCATCCACCATATATGGGTCCTATGAATGAAGGAATGTAATGGGGATAGAAAAGAGATTAGGGCACCCTGCATCGGAAAAGCAGGTGGTATTGTTGAAACAGTCTGAAACAGCGAGGAAGGGGGAGAGCAAATGGAAAGAGATGGATATCCAATATACACTTTAATTTTGCAAGGTCATGGAGAGAGGAGCACCTTTACCATTTAACAGATGATACCAGAAAAGCATCAGGCTCTGATTGGTGCTCACCTGAAAGCACTGTGCAGCCTCAGTAAGGCCATGTTCCTAATCCATCTCGAGCAACATTGCTGCACAGGAAATGCTGGGGGAAATCCAAGGTCAAATCTTGGGTTTCTCAGTCAACTCACAAAAAACATTAACCCCAGTCCTTTCAGATTGAACAAGAGAAAGTAGTTAAACTTAATGTGGGCCTGCTGTTCAAGTAGCTACTGATCTTCTAAATAGATTGTTTAGCATGTTTTCTTATGTTTAAATTACAAAAACCAGAACAGCTTCTAAAATAAAGGGAGGGAAGGAGGAGGATTAGGAAGAGTGGTACTGTAGTCTTCCAGTGATCTTGCACTTGCCTCTAGCTGTTGGCTCTTTCTTAGACGCTCCATGTATGGCATGCACTCTGGAGTGGGATAAGGTGAGGCAGCTGACCTGACCCTTGCTGATTTGTTGCTGCTACAAGTTGTGTGGCATCTTGTCTGCCAAGAGAAGCAAGGTTAATGAGTATTACACAATGTGCTTGGAGGCTTAGTCAGAATCATAGAAACACACAGCACAAAAGCAGCTTTCTTTCTCTCACCTCGTCCATTTCAACTATGATGCCGAGCCATACTCGTAGTTTAGTGTATTTGAGACAGAAATTGATAGATCTTTGGATGCTAACGATGTGATGGTATTGGGTTTGCTGACCACAAAGTTCTAAACTCAAATGAAGTCCTTGAGCCGTATCAGATACAAATAGTCGCGAGCAGCCTCACTAACAGGAGATTATACTATAACTAACAAATCTTCAAAGACTAGTTTACTTCACTGTTTATTCTCCACTGCGAGTTTAGCTGCCAATATCCACTATTTAAGTGGGGGTCGCCTCACCTTGTCAAGGAGAAGATACTTATAGCCAACAAAATAGTTGAAAACATAGTTCACTTATTTTTAATGATACACGTTTAAATCGAAGCAACACTCTTAAAACACATTTAAAACTCACAGAGGATTTATATCTTAAACATTTGCAAATCATAATACATTTCTTAAACACAAAACATTAAGCACAAAGCACAAATGATTTAGATTATGAGAACACTCAGTCCTCTTTTATTGTCCAAAACATAGGTAGAATTCCTTTAAACTAAAAAGAGGTACCAAATAGTTGCAGATAAGCAAGTTGTCCGTCGTAGAAAGTGAAGCTGGAGGAATGGGTTCTCACTCATTGTATGTTTCTTTCTTATTTCTTGATGTTCCTTACCCCATTCTTAATAAGATTGAACTGCTCTTTACATTTATACCATTTTCTTCTCCACTTGGATGACTTCAGATGCATGTATTTCCTCAGACATCCTTTTAACAGATGGTATAAAAGCCTCTTTTGGAGACATGGACCTCAGCTTAATGTTCACAGTTCGCAATTAATGCTGTAAATGATGTAAAGCTAATTTCTTTGAGTGCATAAACTTCCCAATTTAAAACCACAACAGTTAATGATGTGCTAAATGTCCATCTAAATTATCCGCAAGCTTCCTTGAACTAAGCAATTTAAAGTAAGCTTGTCTAAAACAACCCATTGTCTTGAGCAAAATTAAAGCTGGTGCAGTGATTAGCATCTGCTTTTTCACAAACTGAGGCTACATCTACACTAGACCAGATAATTTTGAAAATGCCGGTCTCACGTAAAAACGATAGGCGTCCACACCAGGCGTTTTTGAAAGTACCTCCGTCCACTGGTGCACGTTAGGGATGTGTAGCCCACTGCTCTACTCTTTGTCTACACTCATGACTGTGTGGCTAAGCATAGCTCAAATCGCATCTATAAATTTGCTGATGATACAACTATTGTTTGGCAGAATTTCAGATGGTGGCAAGAGGATGTACAGAAATAAAATATATCAGCTACTTGAGTAGTGTTGCAGCAAAAAGCTTGTACTCAACGTCAGTAAGACCAAGGAACTGATTGTGGACTTCATTGAGGGATCAGAATTGGAAAGGATGAGCAATTTCATGGTCTTGGGTGTCAACATCTCTCAAGATCTATTCTGGGCCTAACATTGATACAATTACAAAGAAGACAGATTAGCCGATGGTCCAGTTAACCAGAATTCACTGTATTTGAAATGATTATGTCAGTACTGACAGCCTGCAACCATTTGATATTGTGTAAAATAGAGTCAGGAACTGGAGGTGCCTGTTAAATATCCGTCAGCTTTTCAAATAACAAATGACTCACTGTTTTCTAAATTAGTGTTTAATATCAAGGAGAGTAAATAATCAGTAAATTGAGGTAGCAAGACCTTGGAACAGCGAGATTAGTGCTTACCAGTGCTATAAGCTGCCCTAACCTTGAGGGTTTGTTCAGGTAGATATTTGTAGGAACGTATCACTTGGACTAGGCTTGTTAGGTCGTAACCAAAGTTAGAATGATCAATATAAAATCAATATAAAGTGCATCAGCCATTCTAGTTAGCCCCCCACCTCCTCTCTTACCCTCGTTATTGCACTGCACTGTAAATACTTTAAACTGCTTTTTATACTGCAAAGACATGCTGGTATCTATCCATTTGTGCACATTTTATTTCATGTCTATATTTTAATCTCTAACTTTATATTGTTCTTTATTTTTTATAGTTGTTGAAAGTTGTTTTGCGTGTTGCACCCTGGCCAACACACCACAATAAATTCCTAATATGTGTAATTGCATATGGTGAATCAAGTTGATCCTTAATTCTTGATCTTCAAAGAATCTTCAAACATGCATCCATATATATGGTCACCTATTTTTCCAGCTGCCTTCTTTTTAATATTCTGTCCTATACCACAAGATGACATGAAAGAAACTTTCACAGATTAAAAATTCATGATTAGTCCAAAAGTTAGCAAACAATAAGCTTAGGTGTTGACTTATCACGAGGATTTTGTGAATTCCAATTACTGGATTGCAGCAGTTTTAAGGAATATGTAGTGTTTTAATTTCAGCCCAAACCTGCAGTTTTGAGATGCCACTATTATAAATGTTATTCATACTTTATTCTTTATTGTCACCAAACAATTGATACTAGAGCGTACAATCATCACTGCGATATTTGATTCTGCTCTTCGTGCTCCCTGGAGTACAAATTAATAGTAAATAATAAACATTTAATTATAAATCATAAATAGAAAATAGAAAAGGGAAAGTAAGGTAGTGCAAAAAAACCGAGAGGCAGGTCCAGATATTTGGAGGTTATGGCCCAGATCCGGGTCAGAATCCGTTCAGCAGTCTTATCACAGTTGGAAAGAAGCTGTTCCCAAATCTGGCCGTATGAGTCTTCAATCTCCTGAGCCTTCTCCCAGAGGGAAGAGGGACGAAAGGTGTGTTGGCTGGGTGGGTCATGTCCTTGATTATCCTGGCAGCACTGCTCCGACAGCGTGCGGTGTAAAGTGAGTCCAAGGACGGAAGATTGGTTTGTGTGATGTGCTGGGCTGTGTTCACGATCTTCTGCAGCTTCCTCCGGTCTTGGACAGGACAACTTCCATACCAGGTTGTGATGCACCCTAGAAGAATGCTTTCTACAGTGCATCTATAAAAATTAGTGAGGGTTTTAGGGGACAGGCCAAATTTCCTTAGCTTCCTCAGGAAGTAAAGGTGCTGGTGGGCCTTCTTGGCAGTGAACTCTGCTTGGTTGGACCAAGTCAGGTCATTTGTGATATTGACCCCGAGGAACTTAAAGCTTTTGACCTGTTCCACTTGCGCACCACCAATGTAAATGGGGTCGTGCGGTCTGCTACTCCTTCTGAAGTCAACAACCAATTCCTTCGTCTTGCTGGCATTGAGGGATAGGTTATTGTCTTCGCACCATGCCACCAGGTTCTTAATTTCCTCTCTGTACTCAAACTCATCATTACCCGAGATACGGCCTACAATTGTGGTGTCATCAGCAAACTTATATATTGAGTTTGATGGAAACTTGACTACACAATCATGGGTGTACAGTGAGTACAGCAGGGGGCTGAGTACACAGCCTTGTGGGGCATCGGTGCTCAGAGTGATTGTAGAGGAGAGCTTGTTCCCTATTTTTACAGCCTGGGTCCTGACTGTGAGGAAGTTGAAGATCCAGCTGCAGATCTTTATTCTCCAGGTGTTCTAAGCAATAATGTAGGGCCAGAGAGATGGCATTTGCCATTGACCTGTTATTCCACAAAACTAAAGGATTTTCTGTGCTCTGTTTGCAGTTGCAAGCTAAAACTACTTTGTACTCGGCTGATGCTTATTTATAAAATCACTTTGGATGCTGCGGAGATGCATGATGGATGTTTGGAGCTATTATTAGCTTGATGGTTTCATTCCTACTGATCTGCTTGCCATTGTTCATCAATACAAATGTCAATGAGCCAGAACAGTTCCTCAATCAATTATTGCAATATTTCTTTAGAAGCTAAAATATTTTAATGCTCATGTCAAAATCACTACAGCATATGAAGCATGGCGAGAAACACAAAAGCTGGCCCATCTTTCTGGAAAATATCCGAAATGCTATTAAATTAAAAACCAGAGCAGTTCTTTGGTATTTTCTTATGTACAGGATGTAGTTCAATACTGTTTGCATTTAGAGCACCCTTACCGTAGAAAAACATTCCAATGCACTTCACAGAAGCCAAATAAACCAAGTACTAAGCGTAAAGACAAAGAACAATTTGTTAAAGTATTGCTCAAAGAAATGGGGTTTCAAAGAATGAAGCGGGGGATATGAAGGTGCAGGGGGGACTTTGAGAAGAATGCCAGCATAAAGAACTGAGACGCTAAAGACACCCTTCGTTTGTAGTGGGAAGGAGAAAGATGTCTGATAAGTGATTTAGGAATCTACATCAGGAAATTTAGAGTTGAACCAAAAAAACAAGGAAGCCACCAGGAATGGGTCATGGATCTGTAGTCTTTATGATGATGCCCACTGTAATTTGCATATCGCCACAAAACCAGAGCAATCTCACTGGCTGTACACTCGACCTTGAATTACCTCAGAGATAGTAATGTCTACATCAGGCTGCTGTTTATTGATTGCAGCTCAGCGTTCAAAACAATCCTGCCCTCAGTAGTAACCAACAAGTTCCACAACCCCAGGGCCTCTGTACCTCTCTCTGCAACTGGATCCTTGACTTCCTCACCGAGAGACTTCAGTCTGTGCAGATCAGAAATAACATCTCCTCCCTTCTGATAGTCAGCAGAGGTGCACCTTGAGGACATGTGCTTCGCCCACTGCGCTACCCTCACTACACACACACCATTGTGTGGCTAGGCACAGCTCAAGTGCCATCTGTCTCTTGGATAAATAATTGTTTTCATTCGCAGCTGGCACTGATTGCTTGGGTCTGGCCTAAACTATACAAAGGTATCAACACACTTCCCTTCAGTGCAGGGTCCCACCAGCACTGTGCTATTCCCAGCTGCAGTTGTATCTCAATCCAGTTATATAGCTGATTGGGTACTTTCTTTTATTATTTTCAACGTTCTCCTGCTCAATTCCCTGAATTTGTTGCTCTGGCACTGAGATTTCATCCTTCACCAAATTTCCACCGACAAGCTCAGATACCACCTGTTGTTACTTGAAAAATATTCAGCTTGAATGTAATGAGGATGTTCATGTCCAGGCCATGCTCAGATTCCCCGATGCTGCTGGGTTCTTAAGTTCTGTCCATAAGCATCACAGCTCTAAATCAATCAACTTTCAATCTTCAGTTCCTCTGCCTGGGTTGTATGTTTAGTACGCACGACTGAGATTCCGTGTGGCAGGCCAATGAGGTGAAGAATGTCAGTGATAAAGATGGCAGATAGGGTGGGTGCAATGATGTAGCCCTGTTTGACAGTGAAGCGTTTAGATTCATCACCACTGTTGCTGTGTACTGTGGCTGACATGCAGTCATCCAGTAACCTCAGTATTCATTAGTACTTGTCAGGGTAGTTATGTCTTGATAGTGTACGCCAGAGATCTTGGTGGTCGACTGTATGAACTGCCTTTGTCAAGTCTATGAAAGCCAAGTGCCAGGGTTGCTTTTGTTCGCAGCATTTTTTCCTGTAATTGGCATGCTATGAAAATCACGTCTGCTGTGCCTCTAGATGGGTAGAAACTGCACTGTGATTCAGGGAGTACTTCAGACAGTGGAAGGAGTCGGTTGGCAAGGTGCCTGCTGGTGACAGGAGGGATGTACCTATGTAATTGCCACAGTCTGCATTGCCTCGCTTTTTGTATATGGTCACTATTGGAGCATCCCTGAGCTCTGAAGGTAATTATTTATTTTCCCAGACCTTCAGGAGCACGGCTTGTATGTGGTGCAGGAGTGCTGGTCTACCTTTCTTGCAGATCTCTGCTGGGATCCTGGCAGAACCAGTCGCGTTGTTGCTTTTCCGGTTCCTGGTGGCATCATGGACCTCTTTCGTAGAGGGAGGCTCCCCCATGACTTCTCTGACAGGTCCCAATCAGATATAGAATGGACGGCAGGCTTATCAACTTCAACTGATTCAAGGCCAGGAACAAGATCAGTGCCACCACTATCATGGAGCTTCAGTATGCGGGTAACAACACCATCACAACAGACTCTGAAAAATCTCCTAATGTATAATGAATGCCTTTGCCAAGGCATATAGAGCCCTGGGCCTTGTTTTGAATATAAAAAAAAGACAGGTCCTGTATCAGCCACTGGCAAGCCAGCCATTTATCCAGCCCTCCATAAAAGATGCCAATATCACCCATGAAAATGTAGACCACTTCCCCTGCCTAAGCAGCATTCTCTCCTCAAAAGCAGACATTAACTCGGGGATTAACCTCCCCCTGAGTAGTGCTAGTGGAACCTACGCAAGCTTAAGATAAAGAGTCTTTGAAGATTGCGATGTTCAGTTCCAAATAAAATTTCTGGTTTATGGAGCAGTTGTCCTTCCTACTTTACTGTACAGAGCTGAATAATGGACCACCTACAATAGGTACCTGAAAGCTCTGGAACAATATCACCAAAGAACCTTATGAAAGATTTTGAGAATCAGCTGGAAGGACAGACACACTAACACCAGCGTACTGGAACAGGTTAACATGAACAGCGTCTTCACTACACCATTTCCGATGGATAGGTCATGTTATCCAGATGCCTAACTCACACCTTGAGAGGCGGTGATCATAATGTGATGGAATTCACCCTACAGTTTGAGAGGGAGCAGGTAAAGTCAGATGTATCAGTATGACAGTTGAGTAAAGGGAATTACAGAGGCATGAGAGAGGAGGAAGCCAAAGTTGATTGGAAGGGGACACTAGCAGGGATGACAGCAGAACAGCAATGGCTGGAGTTTCTGAGGGCAACTTGGAAGGTGCAGGATAGGAACATCCCAAAAATGAACTAGTATTCTGAAAGGAGGATGAGGCAACCATGGCTGACAAAGGAAGTCAAAGACAGCATAAAAGGAAAAGTGACAGCATTTAATAGAGCAAAAATTTGTGGGCAGTTAGAGGATCAGGAAACTTATAAAAACCACTAGAAGGCAACTAAAAAAAACGTGCAGAAAGAAAAGATGAAATATGAAGGTAACCTCACCAAAAGTATTAAAAAAGGTATTGTCTTTTTCAGATATATAAAGAATTAAAGAAAGGCTAGAGTGGATAGTGGACCACTGGAAAATGACGTTGGAGAGGTAGTGATGGCGGACCACTTCTTTTCAGGCTACATTGGAATTGATAGCTTTGTGACCAGGTTTGCAGATGATATGCAGATAGATGGAGGAGTACATTGTGTTGAGGAAGCAGGAAGTCTGCAGAAGGACTTAATTTAATCTGATTGGGAGAATGGGCAGGTGGAATATAGTATAAGGAAATGTATAGTCATGTACTTTGGTAGAAGGAATAAAGGCTTAGACTATTTTCTAAGTGGGGAGAAAGTTCAAAAATCAATGGTGTAAAGCAACTTAGGAGGCCTTGTTTGTGATTCACTAAATTTTAACTTGCAGATTGTGTCAGTGGTAAGGAAGGCAAATGCAATGTTAGCGTTCATTTCTAAAGAACTAGAATTTAAGAGCAAGGTGATAGTACTGAGACTCTATAAGGCATTGGTCAGACCACCCTTTGCGTATTGTGTGCAGTTACCTAAGAAAAGATGTGCTGAGATTGGAGAACGTCCAGAGGTTCATGAGAACAATTCCAGGAATGAAAGGGTTAATGTATGAGGAGCATTTGATGGCTCTGGGCCTGTAGTGGGGTGGATATTCATTCAAACCTATTGAATATTGAAAAGCCTAGATATAGTAGATATGGAGAAAATGTTTTCTTATTGTGGGTGAGTCTAAGACCAGAGGGCACAGCCCCAGAATAGAGAGGGAGGTTGATTTAAAACAGAGATGAGTGATTTCTTCAGCCAGAGGGTAGTGAATCTGTACAGTTCATTGGCATAGATGGCCATGGAAGCAACATTATTATGTTTATTTACAGCTGAAGTTGATTAACTCTGGATTAGTCATGGTGTCAAAGATTACGGAGAGAAGGCATGAGAATAGGGTTGGGAGGGATAATAAATCATCCATGATGGAATGGCGGAGCAGACTCAATGGGCCAGGTGTCCTGATTCTGCTTCTAGATCTTATGGTCTCATGGTTTCCCTTTAGGAGAACATAGTTCTCAGCTTGAATGATTGTACAGTATTACTCATATTACTGCATTCAGCAGTCTCTGGCTGTGTGTATAAAACATAGACAGTACTGCAATTAATTGTAGTATTGAGAAAGCAAAAGAATGTTTTAGCAGCTTCTGACCGCCAGTGACCACTTTTAGTCTTGACGGATTCCTGGGCAGGGGCGTGCTGTTGGAAGGTTGGGAATCTGCAGAATGTAACAATGCTTGGTGTGCTGGAGACCTTGGGCAATGGGATAGCTGCTTCCTGATGCCAAGACCCTTCATTCAGATGTGTTGGCAATGGGGGATCATGAGGGATGGGCAATACAGTGTGGTATTTGTGCCCTATAATGCTCATTTATGGAAATCTCAGCCCCAATGTCACAAATTCAATACATTGAGTAAGGAAGTAACAAGAAGGGAATTCGTTGCCACATACAGCTGTGGAGGCCCGATCATTGAGGGTGTTTAAGGAAGAGATTGATAGGTATCTAATTAGTCAGGGTATCAAGGGATATTGGGGAAAAAGCTGGAAATTGGAACTAGATGGGAGAATAGTTTAGCTCATGGTGGAGTGGCAGAGTAGACTCGATGGGCCGAATGGTCTACTTCTGCTCCTTTGTCTTGTGATCTTGTGAAGGGGTTGACAGGCTATGAAATCTCTTGATGTGCAGGAAGGTGCGGGATCCTTGTGGGGCGGGACAGTGAGTGGGGTGCACTAATGAGGTAGAGATGGCTTAGGGTAAGAGTGGGTAACTGTGTGTGAAATAAAAGCAGAAACTGTTGGAAATAACCAAGTCATCCAGTATTTGTAAAGAGGAAAAACAGTTTCTGGTCAATGACCCTCCATCTGAACCTGAAAATATTAGAGAACGAGATTGTTTAAGTTCCATTAAAGGGATGAGAAGAACAAGAAAGGCTGTATGGTGCAGCTGGGGGTGCTCCTCTCTCCCGAGTAACACATACAACCAGCCACTTTTTATGATTTAACAAAATACATTCCCATCAAACCCTCTTTTAAACTCTTTCCTTTCGCTCACCATGAATCTACGCCCTCTTGTTTTTGACATTCTGAGCATGGTGAAAATTTGCTAACTATCCATCCTACCCTTTCTTGTTCTAGATTTTCAGCATCTGCAAGATCTCTTGTCTTTGAGATTTACTACCCTATCCATGCCTTTTTTTTTGGCGTGTGCCTGTGTGCGTGCAAGTCTGTGCGTGTGCACGTCCATCATGATGTCTTTTTCATGGCTTTTTACAAGGCATGGAACGGGAGAGAGAGAGAGAGAGAGACTGTGTGGCGCGCAACTCCTCACACAGACATTTTCGCAGTATTTTTTCCCTTTTATTTTACGAGGTCGAGTTGCGATCTCGACACTCAACCAGGTACGGATGGAAAGCGTACTCAGGAGCGGACCTGACTGGCTTCGAACCCGGGGGACCTCAGCTCCCAGGTTTGGCGCTGATGTCATTGCACCACCAGCCAGTCCTTCATGCCTTTTTTTTAATTGCATTTACCAATGTCAGGTCATCCTTCTGTCTCCTTTGCTCCAGGAAAACAAATGCAACCAATCTAATCCCTCTCCTGTACCAATATCCTCCAATCCAGGCAACATCCTGGTGAGTCTCCTCTGCACTCTCCATTGTAACCATGATCTTTCTATAGCGTAAAGTAATCCAAATGTGATCTAATCAGTGCTTTGTAATGTTACAACATAACCGTCCAAGTTTTACGTTCTGTCCCGTATCCTATGAAAGCAAGCGTATGCCTTCTTCACCATCCTCTCCACCTGTGCAGCCACTTTCAGGGAACTTTGACTTGAACCCAGAGGTACCAGCATTCATCAATATTTTTTAGAAGTCTGCTGTTTATTGTATATATCCTACTGCCGTTTGACTCCCCAGAATTCATATTTGTCAGGATTAAATTCTATCTGCCAATGCTCTGCGCAGTTCCACATTTGATCCATATCTTGCTGTACCCTTGGATAATCTCCCCCGATATCCGCAACTCCATCAATTTACTAATCATACCTCTTACATTCATATCCAATTACTAAATTCATCAGAAAAAAAACAAGTTAATATTATAGACGATAGAACCTCAGTAGCTCAAAATCTGTGGAATAAGTAAAAGTCAACATTTCAGGTCAAAACTCTTCATTAGGATTTCCCACAAATGCTCTCTAAGTGGCTGAGTCTTTTGGCATTTTCTGTTTTTTGGTTCCCATTTATAGTATTAATAGTGCTTTGATTTTATTTAATATTTTAGACTGAAGGTTCTTCATCAGAATTGGCGAGCTTTGGCGCAAACTGTAAAGACTTGTTATCTTTTATTGTTGAATTCAGCATGACATCCTGAGGGCATTAGCTTACGTGGTTGAAAAATGTGATGATGTTTCCTGGGCTTTATCCGAGCGCTGCAGGAGGCTAAAGAAAGAGGTCAGAGTGCGAGAGGAGTGGAGAATTAAATTAATGTGGGTGGTGGGAGAGGAGAGCTCCTTTTTGAGGGAAGTTGACCTCTGATAATGGTTGTGAGAGAGGGACTGTTGCTGGTAGATTGTTCTTGAAGGAAGCTGGCTGCCTCTGCTGTACAAGTAGTACTATAAGGTTAAATACTAAGGGGATTCAGCCTTTGTTGAATACAATCATTTGCTGAGTTTCCCAAGGCCAGGGCACTCTGCCATCTCTGGTTAAATATAGAATGACTATTAAAATGAAGGCTGATAGCCTTGAATTTAAATGAGCAACTGCTTCCTGTGAGCAGTCTGGCCAATTCCTTGACCACTGCTGAAGTAAAGGGATGTGAACCCAGCTCTGTTCTTCCAGACTTTTTTTATTTCATTTTAAACCCCGATATAGATTAATTGGACATTTGGGTAGAGAATAGAGAAATAGATTAATTAGACGTTTGTGTTTGTGCTACGCTAATATAGCTTGGGCGTTCCGGAATTCAGAGTTCAGTCCCTGTACCGTCTGTAAGAAGTTTCTACGTGAGCCATGTGGGTTTCTTCCCACAGTCCAAAGACCTACTGGTTAGTCGGCTAATTGGTCATAGTAAATTGTTCAGTGATTAGGCCGCTGTTACATAGGTGGGTGGCTGGGCGGTGAGGCTCAGTGGGCTGGAAGGGCCTGTTCCGTGTTCCATCTCAAAATAAGTGGTGGTTGAGGTTCAATCTGGGCAAGAGTGAGGGCAATACAGTTTGAAAAGGCCAATGCAGGAGAAGAGTATACAGTAAATTGCAGGGCACTTTGGAGCATCAATGTACCAGGGGAGCTTGAAGTGAAATTCTATAACTCCCTGAATGGCAACACAAGTGGATAGGGTTGTCAAGAAGCTGAGTGGCATGTTTGCCTTTCTCAGCAGAGGCATTGAGTGTAAAGCTGGGACATTATGTTGCAGCTGTATAAAACCCTGGGCCACATATGGAGATGTGCCGTTCTGGTCATCCTATGGAGGCTTTGGAGAGGGTGCAGAAGAGGATCACTGGAGCTTTGCCAGATTGGCATGTGTTAGCCATAAGACGGAGATGGATAAACTTGGAAAAGCAAACACGGGTGATATACTGCGTCCGGTGCTCCCGATGTGGCCTTCTATATATTGGCGAGACCCGACGCAGACTGGGAGATCGTTTTGCTGAACACCTACGTTCTGTCTGCCAGAGAAAGCAGGATCTCCCAGTGGCCACACATTTTAATTCCACATTCCATTCCCATTCTGATATGTCTATCCATGGCCTCCTCTACTGTAAAGATGAAGCCACACTCAAGTTGGAGGAACAACACCTTATATTCCGTCTGGGTAGCCTCCAACCTGATAGCATGAACATTGACTTCTCAAACTTCCGCTAATGCCCCACCTCCCCCTCGTACCCCATCCATTATTTATTTATATACACACATTCTTTTTCTCTCTCTCCTTTTTCTCCCTCTGTCCCTCTGACTATACCCCTTGCCCATCCTCTGGGTTCCCTCCCTCCCCCTTTTCTTTCTCCCTGGGCCTCCTGTCCCATGATCCTCTCATATCCCTTTTGCCAATCACCTGTCCAGCTCTTGGCTCCATCCCTTCCCCTCCTGTCTTCTCCTATCATTTTGGATCTTCCCCCTCCCCCTCCCATTTTCAAATCTCTTACTAGCTCTTATTTCAGTTAGTCCTGACGAAGGGTCTCGGATCAAAACGTTGACTGTACCTCTTCCTAGAGACGCTGCCTGGCCTGCTGCGTTCACCAGCAACTTTGATGTGTGTTGCTTGGATAAACTTGAGTTGTTTTCTCTGCAGTGTCCGAGGCAGATGTGTGACCTGATAGCACTAAATAAAATTTGGAGAGGCATAGACTGGATAGCTAGTCGGTCTTTTTCCCAGGGTAGAGATGTCATATGCTGCGGGACATTGGTGGAAGGTGGAGATGTGCAACACGGGTTATTTTACTTGCCTGAAATGTGCTACCAGGGAAAGTGGTAGAAGCAGCTACAATGACAATGTATAAGAGGAATTTGGGCAGGGAAGAGAAGGGGAGGAACCGTGTGGGTAGATGGGATTAGTTAGATTGGGATTATGGTCAGCACAGACACAGTGGCTCAAATGCCTGTTCCTGCACTGTCCTACTCTGTTCTACATTCAATGTAAATGAGTTCCCAACTGACACAGTGAAGATTTAGTCTCTTGTCCTTGGACTATTTCACGAAGGATAGTAAACTCGTAAGAGAGTGATATGGGTTTAATGAATCCTTTGGAGGCTGCAGTTTTTACAGCACAGGAGGGAGGACTCTCTGCCCGTGATTGGATAGCCTGCAGGACTAGATCTGCAGGGATTAGGTAGTGGTGGAGAGGTTCTTGAGGGGGCTGGGATAATCTATCAGTGACGAAGAAGACGGATGTACTACTATCACAGTGGCTTTAAGAATTAAAGCGGAAAGTAGGAGTAAAAGTGGGAGTAAGGGATAGCTATTCATAGTGGAAGAAAATGAAGAAACTATGTCATGGTTCTCTACAAGAATTGTGGCCAGGAACAGTGCTAATCACAATTTTCAAAAATAGTTCAGACCTTGGGGTGTGAACTTGTAGAAGAAACTAAAATGGCTTGTTGGTGTGTGGAGAGGTGATACTGAAGGAAGCGGTGGTAATCTATGCACTAAACCTGCAGAATGGGCAACTAAAGGTTCTGCCACAGGTTATCCATCTGTAATATCTACACACTGTTCTCTGTCCATTATGCTTTCCTACAGCTCTAATGTGCATTTCACAGCTTTGATAAGTTCCATTATTTGTTTTCACTGTTCCTCTCTCTTGCCCCCCTTAACCCAAACACCCACTGTCTCCAACTGAAAACAAACTTATTTTCTTTTGTTCCTTGTCCTTACCAAAAGCATTCTGCTGCCTGATTTACTAAGTGTTCATTGCATATTCTGTTTTTTTTTTAATTTCAGATTTTCAGCATCTTTGGAGTTTTTATATTTTCATTTAAACTAAAAGGGTCTGGAGTGATAAATTGCTTATAAATGTTTATGAAATAGTAAATTATTCAAGTGAGGTGCATACATACAACTTGAAAACTCTACATTCAAGAAATTATGGTGAAGTAGTTTTCAATGCATATACCTGACTTAAAGTGTCAGTGGTATGCTGTTGCTAGGCTCCATTCAACTCGTATACATTTAAAATTCTTTCAGGAGCTCTAATACTATTTCCAATAAAATGTTGATTTTAAATGCATAGACCAAAGAATATGTTTTTAAAAATACTCAGATTGCAGTATAATCTTTTTTCCTGCTCACTAATTGTATTATTAACATCGGTGTTTTGCTTTGGGTACAAAAAACAACTCCCTCCTTGGTTGACCTTTGCAGACCAGAAATATTGTTGGTCATATTTATATCTCACTTTTTGTTTTTTTTCTTGTCTGATCCACAGGGACCATTTGTTCACATTGCAAGCATGTGTGCTGCATTGCTGAGTAAATTCATGTCACTCTTTGGTGGGATTTATGAGGTAAGACTTTTTTTTTCCCCACATAGTCAAAATTGCCAATTGAAGCAAGAAGTTTCTGTTCTCTTTTGCTTTCTGTCTCATCCCTTTATCTCAACACTTGCAACTAAAGCTATTGCAGCCAAATGATTTAAAACTTAAGCCTTGCAACTTGGCACTTAACCAGAATTCTCTGGTTTATTTCTCCTTTCCACTTTTCTTTTCAAACTTGATGCTTTTTAACTAGATTACTGTAAAAGATTGGAAATATATTGAAAATTCACTAACTTTGAGAGCTATCCTGGTGAGCTACAAGGCAAAATTATTTCTATGTAGCTAAATTGGGCAGGGAAATCCAAATGATGCTCATGTTAAATTCTTTTTATAGATTAACTATTGAGTGGCAATAAAGCCTGTGCAGGGAAAGTGAAAGGAGAATCTAGTTAACATTTAGACAGGCGAATCTGGAATTGTGACCAGTAGTTTGAATACAGAGAAAAGGATGCCTTAAGCAAGAAGCTTGACGATAAGCAATTCTGCATCTGAGGAGTGTGAGACAAGCTGTTATCTGTAATTCGGAATGACTTTGGTCAAGTCTTCACTCCATCAGAATGTCAGATGGCCAAGGAGCGTGCTCTGGGGCACATTGAATGGGAGAGACTGTATACAGCGTATATTTATTTTAATGCTATTATATTTAGAGATACAGAACAGGCTCCTCTGGCCTACCAAGCTGTGCCTGCAGAACAGGCCCTTCTGGCCTAGCAAGCTGTGCTGTCCAGCAGCCCTCCAGTTTAACCTTGGCCTAATCACAGGACAAGTTACAATGAGCAGTTAATCTACTAACCGATATCTCTGAACTGCGGGAAGACACTGGAGCACCCACAGAAAACCCACGCGCAAACAAGAAGAACATACAAACTTTTACAGCGGACACTGGAGTTGAACTCCGAATCCCAACAATCTGAGCTTCGTGCTAACTTTACTGTGGCCTTGAAACTTAGTGATGATCAATGACAGCAGGAGTCCTCACAGCAGTTGTTACGAAGATGCATGTTATATTCATACACTATTAATGTTGCCAGCTCCCATATTGAAAGGGTTTGGAGGATGTCAGTATTCCAACTTGGGACAGATTCCAAAGCTGCTTAAGGAAGAGATAAAATGAACCCTGGCAGAAAACTAAGGCTCAGATTTTCAATATATTCTATTGGTATTCATTTTGGTTAACTGCATTCTACTAATTACTAATGTTGCCCACAATCTCTTCAAATTCAGGATTAATGTTGTGCATTGTAATTGAATTGCAAAGTGTTGGATTGCTTACTTAAAGAAAGAAATGAGGCAAATAACTGTGAATTAAATACATTGGTCTTTATAAGCATTACGCAATTGAAAATAAATGTGTTTAAAGAGTAAATTGTGAAGTTTAGTTAATTCTGCAGATGCACAACAATCATCGGACCTTGATCTAGCAGTTCACTTTGTGGTTCCTGCTAGTGTGTCTGAGATGTTTGATGCCTGGGGCGAACCCAGAATAATATCAGCCATCATGCAGAAGTCGTTTAGAGTTGGGTGAAACAATATCACATTTTTCTGCTTGAGGCAAATTGTCAGCCACTGATCGGGAGCCAAGTATACTCAGTGCTCCATTTGCTGAGCTGACCAATTTAAACGGCCAGTCATGCAATTGGCAGTTCCATGATCTGCTGTGGAAACTGTTAATGCTCTTTATTTATTCATTCATAGGACAGAACATTACTGGTAGTGCCAGAATATATTGCCAATATTTATTTATTCCAGTGTCAGAGAGTTGCTATTTAACTGCATAGGTGGGTCCAGAGCTGAACATGGCAAAAAATGATAGATTACTTTCCTTAAACGATGTGATTCAGCATGATGGTTTTGACAACTGTCTAATAGCTATGAATTTACTAGGAAATGTTTTTAAAGTTTAAATTTATTTCATTTCTTAAGAAATAACATGAGTAATGGTAGCAGGAATAGGTCATTTGGTCCCTCACAGCTGCTTTTCCATTCAACAATATCAACAGTATCTTTTACCTCAGCATCATTTGTCTGTGTGAACTCCCGATATTCCTTGCTTTCCTGAATATACTGAAGACCGATATGGACAAAAAACATTTACCCCACAGAAGTGCCAGGCAGTGATCATCTTCAACAAGAGAGAATCAAACCACCTTTCCTTGATACTCAGTGGCATCACCATCATTGAATCCCCCTCTGATCAGACGATCCGCTGTACCAGCCACATAAAACCAGATCAGAAACCTGGTATGCTGCGGAGAGTCATTCAACTTCTGACAATTCCATACATACCCAGGCTGTTCTTCCATCTCTACGGCACAATGCTGAAGGATAGCGAAATACGTTGCACTTGCTTGGCTGAGGGCAGTGTCAACAAAGCTCAACAGCACTTGGGGCAAAATTGCCTACAATTGGCATCGCATCAACCACACCCAGTATTCATTCCCTTCATCTCCAGCACATGGTGACTGCAATATGCATCATCTACTTGGGTGACTCCATTGGCACTTACCAGATCTGCAACATCCATCACCAAGAAGGACTGGAGGAGCAGGTTCCTCTTCAAGTTGCACACTGTACTGGCTTGCATATATTAGTGGTCCTGTACCACCACTGAGTCCAAGTCCTGAAATTTCCTCTCGAACATTACTGTGGAAGTACCTTCACTAGATACTGAAATAGTTAAAGGAAGTGGCTCAACACCATCTTTTCAAGGGTAGTAAGAGTTAGGGCAGAAAGTGTTGGCCTTGTTACTACTGCCCAGATCCTGTAAATTAATTTTTAAAAATTGTCAATAAATGACCTGAATATACTGAGTGACTAATCTTCTTGCCTAGGGAGTTGCAAATATTTACTGTCCTCTGGATAAGGCAATTTCATCTCATCTCTCTTCTGAATGGCTGATCCCTTATTTTGAGATTGTGAGCGTGATTTTATATACCCCTGGTAACCGTTCAGCTGCTACCCTGTCAAGCTTTGTAGCATTTTTATGTTCAATAGAGATCACTCTTCATCTAAACTCTAGAGAAAATAAGACTGGTCTGCTTCATCTCTCCTGAAAGGACTATGATGCAGCTCAAAATGACCCATCCCACCAACTCTTTCCACCTTCCTCCAGTAGGAGCCCACATTCATTCCCTCAATATTTTACGTATGGTCTCATGAATGCTCTATTTATTTTCAGGAAAGTATCTTTACTCTTCTACTCAAATACTCTTTCAATACAAACCAGCATACTATTTGCTTTCCTGGCCGTCTGCTGCTTCTGCAAGTTAGCTTTTGGTGATTTATGTACAAGGGCATCCAGATCCCTCTGAAGACCAACACTTTCAATCTTGCATCATTTAAAAAAATACCCTGGGTTCCTGTTTCCTTTACCTTTGTGGATGAGTTATGTTCTATCTACCATGCTCTCACTCATTCATTTGAACTCTATAGCCCCCTGAAGACTCTCTGCGTACAGTACCTGCAATTCACGCTGTCACACAGCCTAGTTTCAAGACAAGTGGAAAATATGCCTTTGTGCTCCTGTGTTGTGCTTTGGTGAGAAGACTACATGTTAAATTAGTTGTCACAGAATACCTGGTCTCCGTCCTGTTCTGCTAACCACAATGTTTATGTGTTTTTTTTTGTGTTGACGATTGCTGGCGTATTGTTCAAATACCAATGCAAATAAAATACATAACCTAAATAATGAGGGAAGCGAGTTGCTGTCAGTATAGATATGATTGGCAACAATGGCAGGAGGATTTCTCAACATGCTTATAAATTATTACAATCCAGTGGACTCATCAAGAAGCCTTGCAGAGAACAACTATTATTAAAGTCCATACACCTGAAAAGGCAACGATTTACTTTCAGATTTTCATCATCTGCAGTTTTTTTTTGCTTTTCAGACAAATTAAATATACAGCAGCTATGATTAGGAAGGGAAATTTGTAGCTTTCACTATAACCTTGCAGGCATTTTCCAAGTTACAAATACCCAACAGCCTGTAGATGTGAGTGTTCACAGGAGCATTCCCTGAGGAAAATCTGTTCAGGGCAGACCACTAAACACTATAATTCCTACATGTACCATGGATTTAGTGTATTCAATTTGGGAAGCCTGCAGCAAAGTTCATTTTTACTGTTTAAGAATAAGAAGCTAACACATGTCAAACAATTAAAACTGAAAGAATGCTGTGGCTAACTGCATATAAGTCCTTCTGGAGAAAGTGATGGATTACCTTCTTTTTGACATCTGAATGGCTGTAACTTTGAAGAACCCATATCAAGAGATTTAATCTTTCTAGAATGCTTCTGATCTTAAGTAGCATGCATACAAGATTGTAAAAGCCCTGATGCTTCATGTCTAGTACAGTACTAGAACACTGTTGCTTGTTTACTGCTGCAATACCAGCTAGTATGGCTTTTTAAGAACAGATTTTCGCAAGGTGACTGTGAAATATCCATGTTAATCAAAGTACTTTAATTTAGCAAATATCATCAGTCACTTTCACCTCACATTACTGACCATTGCTTCAGGTTCTAGTTCTGTTTCGTGTATTTTGCAGTTCAAATTCCATAGCTGCAGTTCTGAAGGATTGATTTCACTGCCTCACTGGGATCGACCCTACATTAAAATTCTTTTATGGTCTTCTGTGTTTTATTCTAGATAAATGGAGTGACAGGATGTCACAGGGACCAGGGAAGTGGAATATATAAAACCGAGTTTTGCATAATCTTTACCAATGCTAGAAGTGTTTATGGAGGGTGAATCATAGAGGAATATTTGGATATGCTGAATGAGAAACTAGAAAGGCTTAGGATCAGGTTTTTCTTTATTTTCCAAGTAGTTGTTTCAAAATACCAAAATAAAGCCATATTATGAATAATTATGATAATACTGAACTCTAATATGTCCTCCAGCATCTTGTAGATAATAGCACTAACTATTTCAATTTTTTTTTTAGCAACCATACTTGTGTGCAACTTATGTCCTTTTAAGAAAGGATTAAATGAAAGGCTTTTTCAGGCTTAGAAAAATGGAAAGTCTAGACTATTGCATCAGTATGGAAAATTTGGGAAAGATGCAAATTTGAATTGAATGGCCTGTCTGATCATTCCTCCTAAGCACAATTTAAAACTTCATATATTTACTGTAAGTTATTTACAAAAGTACATTGAAATGTAATTTGCATGTAATGTCTTAACCATCAGGCTCTTGAACCAGAGGTGATAACTTCACTCACCCCGATACTGAACTGTTCCCACAACCTATAGACTCATTTTCAAGGACTCTTCATCTCGTGTTTTTGATATTTATTGATTATTTATTTATTTTATATATATTTTCCTTCAGCTCGTCTTTTGCACATTGGTTGTTTGTCCATCTTGTGCGCTGTCTTTCATTGATTCGACCGTGTTTCTTTGTATTTACTGTGAATATGCACCAGAGAACAAAAGCTTAGGGTTGTATATAATTACATACAAGTACTTTGAACTTCTGATTAGTTCAGCAAAATAGTAGGTCAATAGTATACTGGAGGGAATAGGTAGGTAACTTGTCTGCAAGCAGTGATGTGATCTGGAACAAATAACAACTAAATATGTCACTGATCAGGATAATTCTCTATACTTAAGATGTCTTTCTGATGCATATTTTTTTCTTTTAGATAACACTTTTAATACTATTAATGCCTATTTATTTTAAACAAACTCTTACGTAAGGGACTACACAACAGATTTTCAGAAATGTTCGACTGTTCATTGCACAGGGTTGAGAGATGGAAGCAGATGAATGGCCATGGGGGTTTTAATGTGAACGCTGCTAGGGATTAAAATGAATTTTCTGGTTGGTAAGGGCAGAGCTTAATGAGAAATTGATAAGGAAGGGGATTCATTTTAAAGGCAAATAGGGCAATGTTTGTTTCCTTTTAGTGTTGTGGGAGATAAGAATAGGAGTGGAAAGGAATACAGAGACTATTAAAATATGTGAAACCTAAAGAAGCAGCACCCGTGTTCAGCATTATGTAAGTGTAGTCAGTCTGTCTTGCTGACAGATTGCAAGATCACGACTGAATAGTTTGGTTTGGTTGTGGTGACCTCTCATGCAAGACACTGCTCTACACACACAGTGAGATTTTCTATTTGAGTAAGTAATTCTTTCCTTTATCGTGAGCAAGGCACTCTTTTTCCAGTGCCCGGTGTTGTAGCCCTGGGATTTTGACAATAGATCTCTTATTCTCCAGCCATCACTTTGGCAGGAAGTCAGCAGGAACGTTTGATTAGGTGGCACTGGGCCACTATTGCTGATTTTCAGAGGCCTCTACTGCAGTCATAGTGGGAATTCAAGAATGGCCCAACAGGAATTCTGTCACTGTGTAACACTACCTCAGCAAACACTGAACTCTGGCATAGGTTTTTGAAATCAACAGACTGTAATCATCTTTCCCTTGGAATTAATGATGCACAATTACCACAAATGTTCAATTTTCTTATTACGAAATTAACTTCTGATGCAAAGGTCCATGATCCTACCCTTCAAAGTAGCACTCATAGTTTCAAGCACACAGACAGATTTTCCCCCCATTCAAAATCTGTAAAAAAAAAATTACAATATTATCAGGTACTTATCACTTTTATAGATGGTTCAGTCTGATCCGAATTACAACATAATTTTGGTAATAGCTTCAGTCATGTGCATCAGTGTGAGTTATGTGAACTGATTACTTGTAATGAGTTTAAACATGTCTGAGTTAATAAAATTATTAAGGCAGTGCTGGACATCATCCTGCACTGAACAGACTTGATCCATATTTGAAATGTGATTGATAAGATGCAATGTGATTCTAACAATATTTGATCAATTTTAAAGAGATACCAGATGAAATTTTCATCCGTGCTCACTGAGTGAGACTCTAAGAAAGTAGATTGCCACAGCTTATGTAGCACAGATTTTCTTAAAAAAAAACAAAATTGCTTCTGCACCAAGCCCAGTGATCTAAGATGCACTGTTATCTCTTCACCAGTTTATTCTACCCAGGGCAGTGATAAATTACAGTGTAATTTCTGCTCACTTTATACTTAAAGTTAGCATTTTTGTAGCCTTTGAAATACTAAAGACAAAAAGGAGCACAGGTAACGTGAAAGGTCACTGTCTTTCTCCTTGGTTAGGGAAGTCCAAAAATAAAGCTCATAGGTTGAATATAAGTGGGGAAGGATTTAAATGAGACCTGAGGAACTTTTATTTTCTCTTTGGTGGGTAAATGGAGTAAGCTGCCATAGGGTGTTGGCTAGGCGATACAGTTACAAAGCTGAAAAGGCATTTGGGCAGGTACCTGGATTTAAAGCTTCAGGGGGATGTGGGCTGAATGCAGGCACCTTTTCACCTTTTTCACATGAATGAATTGGAGCAACGGGCCTGTTGCCATGCCTGTGACTCTGAGTCAGTATGGATGGTCCTGAAAAAATGCTGACAGCAAGGAAGGAGTGGTATGCTTGTGTTAGCAGAATCACATCACACATCACTCCTTGCTAAAGTACTCTTAGCAGAATCGCTCCCTTAACACCTTCAGTGGATCAGACTTCCTGCCAAGGGAATATTTCCTTTTTCTCCTCAACTCTGAGTTGGCTGCTCTTGTCGACAGGCCCTCTCCTTATTGTTCTTATGCTGTATTCCGAGGTTACACACAAGTGTTACCACAGCACATGTAGGCCTGTAGCCAAGAAACCTAGTACTTCCTCAGCAATACCATTCACTGCAGATTCCATAAACTGAAATTACTCCAAACAATATTCTATGTAAATACATTAGCAATTGAAAAAAAACACAAAACTGCCCAGGCTAGGAATCTAAAATAATTTCAGAACATGCTCCAGATACTTGGCAGGTCAGATCTTGTCTGTGGGAAAAGAAAGAGGGGCTGCGAAGAGCAAGAAGAGGGCATGAGAAGGCCTTGGCGAGTAGGGTAGAGGAAAACCCCAAGGCTTTCTTCAATTATGTGAAGGAAAAAAGGATGACAGGAGTGAAGGTAGGACCAATTAGAGATAAAGGTGGGAAGATGTGCCTGGAGGCTGTGGAAGTGAGTGAGGTCCTCAATGAATACTTCTCTTTGGTATTCACCAATGAGAGGGAACTTGATGATGGTGAGGACAATATGAGTGAGGTTGATGTTCTGGAGCATGTTGATATTAAGGGAGAGGAGGTGTTGGAGTTGTTAAAATACATTAGGACAGATAAGTACCCGGGGCCTGACAGAATATTCCCCAGGCTGCTCCACGAGGCGAGAGAAGAGATTGCTGAGCGTGGCTAGGATCTTTATGTCCTCGTTGTCCACGGGAATGGAACCGGAGGATTGGAGGGAGGCGAATGTTGTTCCCTTGTTCAAAAAAGGTAGTAGGGATAGTCCGGGTAATTATAGACCAGTGAGCCTTACGTCTGTGGTGGGAAGGCCGTTGGAAAAGATTCTTAGCGATAGGATCTATGGGCATTTAGAGAATCATGGTCTGATCAGGGACAGTCAGCATGGCTTTGTGAAGGGCAGATCGTGTCTAACAAGCCTGATAGAGTTCTTTGAGGAGGTGACCGGCATATAGATGAGGGTAGTACAGTGGATGTGACCTATATGGATTTTAGTAAGGCATTTGACAAGGTTCCACATGGTAGACTTATTCAGAAAGTTAGAAGGGAAGTTTGGCCAGGTGGATTCAGAATTGGCTTTCCTGCAGAAGGCAGAGGGTGGTGGTGGAGGGAGTACATTCAGATTGGAGGATTGTGACTAGTGGTGTCCCACAAGGATCTGTTCTGGGACCTCTACTTTTCGTGATTTTTATTAGCGACCTGGATGTGGGGGTAGAAGGGTGGGTTGGCAAGTTTGCAGACGACACAAAGGTTGGTGGTGTTGTAGATAGTGTAGAGGATTGTCAAAGATTGCAGAGAGACATTGATAGGATGCAGGAGTGGGCTGAGAAGTGGCAGATGGAGTTCAACCCTGAGAAGTGTGAGGTGGTACACTTTGGAAGGACAAACTCCAAGGCAGAGTAAAAAGTAAATGGCAGGATACTTGGTAGTGTGGAGGAGCAGAGGGATCTCGGGGTACATGTCCACAGATCCCTGAAAGTTGCCTCACAGGTGGATAGGATAGTTAAGAAAGCTTATGGGGTGTTAGCTTTCATAAGTTGAGGAATAGAGTTTAAGAGTCGTGATGTAATGATGCAGCTCTATAAGACTCTGGTTAGGCCACACTTGGAGTACTGTGTCCAGTTCTGGTCACCTTACTATAGGAAGGATGTGGAAGCATTGAAAAGGGTATAGAGGAGATTTACCAGGATGCTGCCTGGTTTAGAAAGTATGCATTATGATCAGAGATTAAGGGAGCTAGGGCTTTACTCTTTGGAGAGAAGGAGGATGAGAGGAGACATGATAGAGGTGTACAAGATAATAAGAGGAATAGATAGAGTGGATAGCCAGCGCCTCTTCCCCAGGGCACCACTGCTCAATACGAGAGGACATGGCTTTAAGTTAAGGGCTGGGAAGTTCAAGGGGGATATTAGAGGAAGGTTTTTTACTCAGAGAGTGGTTGGTGCGTGGAATGCACTGCCTGAGTCAGTGATGGAGACAGATACACTAGTGAAGTTTGAGAGACTACTAGACAAGTATAGAGGTATATGGAGGAATTTAAGGTGGGGGCTCATGTGGGAGGCAGGGTTTGAGGGTCGGCACAACATTGTGGGCCGAAGGGCCTGTACTGTGCTGTACTATTCTATGTTCTGTGTTAATGTTTCAGTTCAGAGATCCTTCGTCAGAATTGGGAATGATATGAAAGATGCTTATTAAGCTACAGGGCGGTTGGGGGAGGGGTATGTCTCTGATCGGACAAAACAGAGTGACCAGGATAAACAGTGAGTAAGGTTGTCTTGTTGATAAGTACCAGTAAATGGGAGCAGCTGGAGGGTGAGATCATGGACAAAAGAATGTAGGAGTTACAAAATGCAGAGCAAGAAGATATGTCAAGCAGATCAGCCCAAACATGTCCTCCACTCCCAGAGGAAGGAAGAATAACAGAGCTAATATCAGATAATTAATTGGAAAGCTATTGATGATTTAATTAATCCTTCTGCAAATCATTGGGTTCTCCAAGTTACGTGTAAACATGTAGAGAATGGACCTTGTAACGGCTGATTCTTCTGCTCTATATCATTAAACATGAAAAGTAGAATGTCTTTGAAAATTGGGATCTTACCATCCTGACTTTGAGGTCACTGAATTTTCTTCTGGGCCCTCCATGTATTTGTTACACTGGCATACAGAAAGCTACCCAAATGAAACAAAGGAATTGTTTACAAAGTCCGTTCACAGTTCATACAAAAATTGTATTTATTCAGTGAGTTTTATTTTACTACAAAAAGGAAGAGAAATGCTCCTTCATCTTAACCAGTGTAGTCCACACACAATCTCACCAATGTTATTTCGATACACATTCAGAGATGAGACTAGGAGTACTTTCAATACATATACTATCAGCTGTCACTTCTTCACTAATCCAAGACAAATGGCATGTGACCAGGCTTTTCTGAAACTACCACTGCTGCATCTTATGCTGGTTGATGTTTGATCTGGTGACCCATATTCCTTTGTTCAAAGTTAAGGTCTTGTTTATCATGGTAATAGCAGTAGAATCAGGCCAACTATTTCCAAATGCCTCCTTCCTCACAGGAACTTTTAGGTATCTCTTATTTTGTCCTCTGTTGCATAGACCAGGTCTGATTTACTTCAGTGAATAGAAATATACTTCTCTCTTGCAATAAATTTACAATATATGCTTTGTCTAGACAATTCACAATTGATTTTGGTGTTAATATTGGTATCATGACACACTGTCTTGCATACTGTTCGTGCAGCTCAAATCATTACACAGTGCATTGCGGTGGAACAAAGTGAAGCACTTACCAATGCAAGTAAAGTGTAAAAGTTGCAGAACAATTGCATTGCAGATAAACGAAGTGCAAGATTCTAACAACATAGGTTATGAAATCAAGCCCATTTTATCGTACAAGAGGTCCTATGCATTCAAGAGTCTGATAACAGTGGTATAGGTCATGGTGGTACTTGCTTTTGTGCTTTTGTATCTTCTGCACAATGGGAGAGGGCAGAAAAGAGAGTGTCTGTTTTACTGAGGCACCGAAAAGTATAGACAGAGTCCATAGAGGTGAGGCTGGTTTCTGTGATGTGAGCAATAACATTTAATGATGTGCAATTTATGTCTGGATACTACTTTTGAGATATGTGATTGATATGGGTGATGGATAGCTTTTTCTCCCATAAGACTAATTCAGAAGCCCATGGGGAAATTATGCAGTACTGAAGCTTCCTAGCTCCTGTCAACACAAAATGAGTTTGTTGGCTTACCATGCCATGTCTGACTAATGGGTCTTTGAGATACCAATTAATTTAGGTGATGGAATGCCATAGATGAAGTTGGCAACATTGGTATGACAACCCAATTGAGACAATGCAAGCAATCTCTGTTGATTTGTCAATACATTGAAAGAGCTTAAAATGTTACCAAAAGTTGGAATTGTAGTGGGTGGTGACATTGGGTTAACCCCAAATTGTTCTGCGTTAAATATTCTCATCTTCTGTCTGAAAGCCTCTATTAGCACAACTACAGTATTTTTTTTGTTGATGTTTTATTTCTTACACTTTTTACTAAAATAATTATCTTTTCAACTGCATTCTTGTGTTTAAGTGTTAGTTTGATACTTTTAAGCAATGCTTTTTGTTGGGAGGTAGATGCTGTCTGTTTTAACTGCCAATTTATTTTTTATTTATTTGTTTTTTTTAGAATGAATCCCGCAACATTGAGATGCTGGCAGCTGCCTGTGCTGTTGGAGTTGGCTGTTGCTTTGCTGCCCCAATAGGAGGTAAGAACACTTTGCTTCTTTGTTGGATGGAAAAGTATACCCAATGCATGGTCTCCGTTGTATTCTAGCTCCACGGATTTAACAATAATCATTTCATTCAAGTGAAATTGACTTAAGTCTGCAGCCGTGGAAAATTGTACTATATGGCTGTCTAATGAGATCTTCCTACTAAGATAGACACCTTAAAGTTCAGGAGGATCAGGTCCTTTCTTCAAAAAGCCATTTTTTAATTTGAAAGATCTACTTACCATTTAATACAGTTTCTAACTCAAGCACCAATTGACATATGGAGGAGTTATTAATTGGATACGGTATCCAAAATGTGGGAAAGGCAGCAGGTCCTGATGAATTAGTAATAGAACAAATTATCGCCCTTGAAGATTATGGAATTGAAAAACTTACTGATTTAATCAATGACTTGTTACATACACCTGTTAGGGTGCATTCTCCAGTTACCTTATAAGGTAACTGTAGCCTTCAGCCTGGAGCAGATGTCATCAGGTGATTCCCAACCTTCACAGAGTGTTTCAACCCTTAACCACGACACTCTCCAGTTGGTGGGCCAGCAGTGGTGGCCAAATCACTGCCCATCTGCTCCTGGTTTCCAGCTCCCCTCCTCTCGCCTACTCCAAATCCAACAAAAGGCTTGTTCTGCTTCTTACCCCATCCTACGAACTGCTTGTTTATTGCTCCTTTCGTCCAGGACCAGAGCTGACAACAAAATGCTGATTTGGCTGGGAAACCTCTGCAGCCGATCTCCACAGGGAACAACCATGCCTGCCATCCCTGGTCTTTACACCCCTGCACTAAGGGCTGATACTTCAAGGCCTTTCTCTCGTAGGCCTCTTCCCATCCCTCCTCCCACGGCACAGTCAGCTCAACCAGAATTATTTTCTCGTCTTCTGTTGACCACAGTACAATGTCCGGGCATAGGGTTGTGTGCACCACATCCGAGAACTGCAACCTCCTTCCCACATCGGCCCTCATCTCCCAGGACCTGGCTGTTAGCAGCAGATTGGGCTTTGGTTGTTTGGTTACGAAAGGCTTGGCTCCCTCTTCGATGAAGGTGATGGCCTTCCTCAAATCTGTGTCAGCCGTCATCTTCTTGCACCTCTCTCGCTCTAGTGTGTCTGCAAGAGCCAGGAGCACCTTATCATGGCGCCACCTATACCGTCCTTGAGTTAGAGCTGTTTTACACCCGGACAGTATATGAGCCAGTGTCCCCTTTTAACCACAGAACTTACAGTTCGGGTCCTCTCTCATCCCCCATGTGTACAGATGTAATGACGAAGGAAGGGTGTCATACACGGATCGCAAGAGGAAGGAAATACGGAAGGACTCCAGTCTCCATAACCCTGCCCATGAGATCTTGAGCTTAGACAGATCCCATTTTGTCCAGGCAGTCTGCCTTTCTTCCACTGCCTTTGACATCCGCTTCTCTTCCTCAGGGATCCGTGCTTCTGCCTGTATCATGTCTCGCCTGTTCCTTATGCTTGCGTTTCCCCACTGCTGGAAGTGAACTGAGCCGAGGCCTTGCTGCCCGACACAGGGGTTGCTGATGATATCCGGCAGCTTCAGAGAACACACTGCTGGCTCCACAGCTGCGTTGTGTAACGCCTGCTTGCTTTACCAAGATGTCATTGGAATCTCTCAAGCTTAATAAGGCTTTGCATTTTGCCACCTTGATTTCCTCCACAACAGATGACAGGGGAGGCTGCAATTGCCCAGAACGAATGTAGAGGCCCACTGAAGAGAAGCTTGGGGGAACTCCCAACCACCTCGGCAGGTACTTGTTGGTTTTCCTCTCGATGCCCTCTATGGCAGTCATGGGGAACTCAAAGTGTGAAGAGCCAGAGAAGCCTGGGCAGAAGGCCGTATTGGTACAGCCAGGTCTTGAATTTACCGGGAAGTCCGGATTTGTCGATCTTCTTCAGCCATTCGTCTGTCTGTTTCACAGCATTGGTGACATTGGCCCCATCTGTCAGTGACACATTAAACCACTTTCCCAAGCATTGGGTTATCTTCCATGGAAGGGATGACCTCACCCTGAACTTGGAGGCCAAACTCGCTAGTAACTTTGCCCTTTCTGATCACCATGCACCTGGACTTCTTGGCCTTGAAGGACATCCTCGCCCAAGTGGCTACATTACCCAGGGTTTCCAATACCCATCTTGCTTGGACATGTGACACAGTTGTTATAGTGATGTCGTCCATGAACCCTCGTAGAGCCGGCTGAACAATGCCTGAATCCAGCGTTGGGCCGCGGGTTACATCTTCTGCTGCTGATAATAGGAGGTTTATTCCCATAATAAATAGGATGGGGATGATGGTGCACCCTGTTGGAATCCCCTTCTGGAGGTCTTGCCAACTAGTTGTGAAATGGGCTGATGTAAATCTGAGTTTGATTCCTCCTAGGTAGCTGGTGATCATGTCTCGAATAGTCACTGGGATGTAGTAGTGGTCGAGTCCTTCTAGGATGAGGTCATGTGGAATAGACCCGTAGGCGTTCGCGAGGTCTAACCAGACAACTGTTAGGTCGCCTTTTTTCTGCTTGGCCTCATGGATCAAATGGCTAATCATTGAGGTGTGTTCCAGACACCCCGAAAAGCCTGAAATACCGCCTTTCTGGATGAATGTATTGCTATAGCAGTTCTGCGTCATGTAAGAAGTCAGCCTTCTTGCGAGCACAGAAAAGAAAATCTTACATTCCACGTCCAGGAGAGAAATTGTCTTAAACTGGGCAATTGTGGAAGAAACTTCTTCCTTTGGAATAAAGTATCCCTCTGCCAACTTCCAGCTTGATGGAATAGTACCTTTGGCCCAGATCTCTCTCATGACCTTCCACAGCCTCCGAAGAAGTTTTGAGCATTTCTTATACACCTTATAAGGTATGTCGCTTGGGCCTCGGGGCAGCTGATGCTTTAGCTTTCCAGATGATGTCCTGGATTTCCTGCCATGTAGGCTCCCTCACATTCAGCTCAATTGATGGATTTTCTGGTCTACGCACAGCCCGATTGGTTCCTAGTCCCTGACCCCTCCGTGGGTGGCTGTGTGTCTCCCGCAGGAACTCCTCTACCTCTGGCTTCGAGCTGGATAGCATACCAGATTTTTGTTGGCTGTGAAGAGTCCTGGTGAAGCTGAAAAGATCTCTCACAAACTGCGTTTGCCTTTTCTCTTTCTTCCTTCTTTGCTGTCGCAGATGTTCCACCCTCCGGAGTTTGCACAGCTTTTCCCGCAGCATACTGGTTAAGTCCTTGATACCTTCTTTTTCAGCTGGTGAGCTGGTTTTAAACCTCTTGCTGAACGCCTTTAATTCACCTCTCAAGCGACGAATCTCCGTTTCCCTCCTATTTGGTTGCCACGGTAACTCCGGCTGGCTTCTCCGCTCCATTGGGTCAAATCGTTCCTTAGCTAGATTGTATGCTATGGCTGTGAGTGAGTCGATCTTTCTGTGTAGTGGACCTGCTAAGGCAACTTCCAGGATGCCGTCTAGATCATCATCGAACTGCATCCAGGTGATGTTGTCTGATGATCAAGGCCATTTGATCCTGTCATTCCTTGACGAATGGATTGGGGTAGCCGAAGAGGAACTCACTAGGTCTGTTGTTCAGTGCAGAGGCGACTCAAGTGCGGAGAGATTTTCAGCTCTGTGGGGTGCTTCCTGGCTGGAATTCTCCTTCGTCTCACCGGACACTAAGTCCGTGCACTGCACTTGGGTCACCATTGATCCACATCTAGACCTGCTCTGATGTATCTTGAGCCCTCTGATGTTTTTGCAGACTTTCCCACAATGACACCTTACCGTGAATTCCTCTCCGGTCAGTGTTGTTTGCTTTAGCTTCCTCATGGTCATATTTCCTGTCCTGGCAGTTGCCGGTATGACCGTCCTGTTGAGTCTCTCATCCTCCACCCCACTTGGGAGACCCTGAGGGTATTGCTCTTCGTGTTCAGTCATAGCTTGAGTGGTGCCCTCTTGCGATATTTATGAGACTGGAATAATAGCAGAAGAGATGAAAAAATCAGAATTTATCACTCTTCCCAAGAAGCCTGAAGCAATAGAATGTGAATTTCATAGGACCATAAGTTTAATGAGTCATATCACCAAAATACTTCTAAGAATTTTGATGACAAGAGCTAAAAGTCAGATACAAGCTGAAATAAGTAAAGAACAATGTGGTTTTGTGAGAGACAAAGATACAGGAAACACAATATTGATGTTAAGGATACTATCAGAAGAAGCTATTCAAGTGCAAAAATATTTGTTTGTTTGTTTTATCGACTACACAAAAGCATTTGATATTAGAGCACAGTAAGTTGTTTGACATATTACAGAAAACTCTAGATCTAGATTCGAAAGACCTCCGCCTAATCAGAAATCTGTACTGGGAACAAACTGCCGCTGTAAGATAGATGGAGAAGTGAGTCAGTTTACGAAAATCAAGAGAGGCGTTAGACAAGGGTGTGTTTTCTCCCCTGATTTATTTAATGTGTACAGTGAGGCAATATTACAAAAAATAAGAGACAACTTGAGAAAGCAAGAGGAAGACAAAGACAAATGATGATGGAAACCGCAGCCAGAGAACTGGAAATGAATTCCAATGAATTGATCCACTTGACCTGAAACAGGAGTGTGTGGGCCATGGCAGTCAAAGCTCAAACTGGGCATGGCACCTGATGGTGATGATCCAAAATGTATAATAAAGAAAGAGGGTGCAGCGACTTAGGTAAATAAAACATAATTGTAGAAATTAAACTTTTCTAAAGTGAATATTCAGTCCATTTCTTTATTTTTACCACAATTCCTTTTTAATTTGTACCAGGACTGCATTTAGAATCAGTGAATGATTTATGTTACAGGTATCACCCATGAGTTTTTAAAATTAAACAAATACACAGCAATAATGGGGTGTAACGGGATGCTAGTGAAAAATTCATTTGCCTATTTTATAGATTTATTAAAATAAAAAATGGATCTTAGATTTGGGTTAACTAATATATTGACACTCTTGCCAATTTGATTTTACATTTTTGAAATAAAATTAATTTCAAGGACTGAAAAGCTCTTGCCGCTATCTTTGATCTGGCTTAGGATGAAGTTATAGGCAGCTGAAATGAGAGGTGTCTTGGAAAGTCCTGGCTGTTACTGAGAACAGAAGCAGTTGGTAAGACTAGTCAAGCCTGAGATTGTCCATTGCACACTCCATTGTCTGGCAACTATATTCAGGAGCTACATGGTTTTGGGGAAAAAAGAAGATGCTGTCTGCTAGTAATTATATAATTAATCTGCCAATAATTAAAGAACAGACTTTCAGACCCATTCAATCATTTCCAAGTCTGCATGCAGTTAGCATTAGGGACATTAACACTTTTTATACTGCTGTCCTCAGAAATGCACTACAACTCTGGAAGGAATAGGTTGAAGAGAGATCAGTAGCAAATATGCCAGAGCTGTGCTCTATCTGTTAGTCAGCTGGGTGCAACTTCCGTCTATAATATATTGCTAGATAGTTGTCCTGAAGTCTGCCCTTGCAGTCGGCAGTATCTTGATTCATACAATAGATTAGGCTGTGCTAAGTGTGTTACTGATGATGGCACTGTTTGGTGATTGGCTTAGATTAAAGGAAGTATTCAATGTTATCAAACATTTTGAAGTCATAGTGTTTGGTGTGTAGAGGAATCAGGATTACATGATAAAATCAAGTTAAGGACCTTTCCGCACTACGTGGCTCAGTTATTCTTCTTATCAGTCTGGGGCAGGAGGCTATAATTCCTCAAGGTCTAAGGCTATAGTTCCTCAAGATCCCATGCTTAGCAGTGGAAGTATATTGTTGCTCCCTCATGCGTTTGTTTAACTACATTCATTCTTGGTCTGGCACTGCATCAATTCCCAAATTCTCAACATTCAAGAGGGCAGAGTTGAAGGTGCAAAATTACCATAAAGGACTGCAACATCTCACTTCTCTTACAGTCCTTTATGGTCACTTTGTGCCTTCAATTCTGCCCTCTTGCATGTTGGTTTCAATCTGTGCATCAATTATGGCTCAATCAGCTTTCTTGACTCTAATGTTTGGAATTTCTTTCCTTAAACTCTCTGCTTCCCCTCTTTCTTTCCATCTTTTCAAAAGAATCATTATAGCCAAATATTTTTTGAACAAGTTGATGGTCTTCTGTCCAAGTTTCACTCTGGTTTGCGACAAAGCTTGTCTGTCAACACCACCAGAAAGCCTTTGGAATATTTTATGATAAAGGTGTTATTTTGATGCTTTTTAATATGTTGTTAATTTGAGTATTGATTATCAGGCCAGACTGATGGACCCTTTCATTTTTTTCTTGACTGAAGTGATCTGTTAAGGTGATTCAGGAGTTAGCTCAAGTTAGCTAAGTTGAGAATGAGGAATGTTGTCCTGGAATCCAAATTGTTTTCTGAAAGTGCCATTATCAGAGTCAGGTTTGTTATCGCTGACATATGTCATGAAATTTGTTGTTTTGCAACAGCAGTACTGTGCAATGCATAAAATATACCATATTAAAAAATAAATTTATGCAAACAGAGAACAAAAATAAAGGAGTATCGTTCATGGTTTGGTTCATTGTCCATTCAGACATCTGATACCTGAGGGGAAGAAGCTGTTTCTAAAACGTTGAGTGTATGTCTTCGGGCTGCTGTATCTCAGCACCGATGGCAGCAATGAGAAGAGTGCTAACACTGTCAACACCACCACTTGCTTTCCATTGTTTCTTGGCTGCGTTTCCATGATTGCACCAAGCCTCTCTGGCTTATTTGCACAATGCCAAGTGGCTTCATGTCTGGGTTAAAAGAAACAGCAAGCTTCTAATATGGAGCAAATGCTAGAGATCCAAAAACTAACAGCAGAAAGTACTGGAAGCTGTCAGCGGATCAGACAGCGTCACTGGGGAGAGAAACTGACTCAGTGTTACAGGTCAGGGGCGCTTCCTCACAATTCAGACGACAGGTAGGTTTTAATTTGCAAAGAAGGAGAGGAAATTTCTGTAATCAGGTGCCGGCCAAGGTTGTCAAGGTAACAATCCCTTTGAAAGCTAGAACTTGGATACTGATGAGAAAAAAATAAACTAATTGAAACAAAGGAATGGCAATATCCACGTGATGATGGGGGAGCAAGAAGAGAGTTTCCTTGAAATCGTTAAATTAGGTGTTCATATTTACGTATTCTGAGAGTCCTAAATTATTTCTTGAAGGAGAGAAAGGAGAAGAGTTGCTCTGCCCAAAGGGCAGGAACAAAGTCAAGTACACACTAAAGGTTTTATAATTTCCAGTTGACAGAAAATTGAGTACCACCAATTAAATAAAACTGTACCATATAAGATTATTTAACCAGAGCTAATAGAATGTTTTAGCCACAAGAAGGTTACTCTTTTCTTTCTGAATCTTTTTTCCTTTTCCATTTTTTTAACAGATTAACAACAGCAATGATATATTTATTGTACAGATTTCTTAATTCCTTTGGCAGAGTCAGTATTTTTAATCCATTCTCATTTAACCTCATTGTAATCTTAAATATTAGCCACAGATAGTGACCTTTGTGGCTTTTGCTGATCTTGCAGCTGTTGCTTTTAGGTTAGCAGCGTCCAGCTGCCCCTTACTTGAGTGTTGGCATTGTGTTACCCTTTGACGTGTGCTTGCGTGACTGTGCTGGTGCTGCTGTGGCTGCTCAGTTTTATTTGCATGTTTGTAATAGTCCTTGAAGAAGAGCAACTTACATGCTTTAGATTTTATTTTATTCTATGTGCTGTTTTGTTCCTGGAATGTTTGTTCTTTTGTTAAATTATTAAAAAATATGCAAAATTAACTTTCATGTCATGTGTATGAAATTGTTAAAGTTGTTGATTTTCTGGCTTCCTTCCAATAGGTGTACTTTTCAGTATTGAAGTAACTTCAACATTTTTTGCCGTCAGAAATTACTGGCGTGGCTTCTTCGCTGCTACCTTCAGTGCCTTTATTTTCCGAGTCCTAGCTGTCTGGAACAAGGATGAAGGTATATCGCTGTCGCAAGTAGATTGTGAAGTCAAAATAATGCCCTATTTTTGAGAAGTACTTCCCATCTGTCATTAAATAATTAACAAGATACAAACTTTCATCCATCTTTTGCAGAAACCATCACTGCCTTATTTAAAACTCGATTCCGTCTCGATTTTCCATTTGATCTTCAAGAGCTCCCTGCTTTTGCAGTAATTGGGTATGTTTCTGTAATGAGACGGTTGTAATTTGTTTAAGTAGCTTAAAGCAATGTACAGGTATTACAACAAAATTTAGCATAAGTCATTATGCAAATGTGAAACTGGTCACTTTTATGAATTAAAATGGTTGGGTCTGCAATATTGGATTAGTAGTCCTCATTAACGTGCTGAACAGGATGCACGTGATGTTAGCAGCGAAATGTAATTGATGCCATTGTATTGCAAGTAACATTTGGTATTCGCAGCAGATTAAGAACTTTTTACAGCCTCCTTAAAGCTCTTTCTGATCAATAAAATAAAATGCAGAGACCCACTAATTCTGGTGTAACCAATGTTAATTTTGATGCTGTTCTGACTGTTATGTCTATGGCCAGTGGTGTTCCTCAAGCATCAGCAGCAGGACCTCTTTTTTTTCTGATATGTACAAATGATTTGGATGAAAATGTAGGTGGACTGATGAGCAAGTCTGCAGAGTTGTGGATCATGAGAAAGGGTGTCAAAGGATATCGACCAGTTGCAAATGTAGGCAAATATGTAGTAAATAGCAGGGCCCTGGAAATGTAGGTCAACACAGGAGTCTTCGAGGCAAGGTCTGATAGAGGTAGATAAAATAGTGAAAGACTTAGATAAGGTAGATTGTCAGAATCTTTAGCCTAGGATGGAATTGTCAGATACTAGAAGACATAGTTTTAAGGTGAGAGGGGGAATGTTTGAAGGAGATTTATGAGGCAAAGAGAGGTAGGTGCCTGGAACCCACTGCCAGGGGAAGTGGTGGAAGAAGATATGATCATAATGACTGAGGCATTTAGACAGACGTGAATAAGCAGTGAATGGAGAGTTTTTGACCATCCACAGCAAATAGGAGTAGTTAACATTAGAATGGCCAGCATAGTAATGATGGGCCGAAGGGCTGACTTCTGTGCTGTACTATTTATTATATGATCTACAGCGTGTACTCCATGAAAAGCTTCACCTTCATCTGCCATACTTGTAAACTCTGGAGTTCCCTCTCTAAATCTCTCTGTCTCCGCTTCTCTTTCTGCCTTTCCAACGTTTCATTAAAAATCATCTGTGTCGATGTTCTTCCTATCAGCCTTTGAGTAAGTGCTAGGCTGCTCAATGTTGTACTGCAGACTGCTTGTAGGAATTGTTGCTGAAGAAGTTGCAAGCTAAAGAAACTTGACACAAAAGTTGTATCATTTAGAATGAAAGTTAATGACTTAATTTTGGAATAAAAAGGAGAAAAGCTGTGATGCAGAATTACGTACCTGCTTATACTTCAGGTGTCTAGACTTGCATGTGTGCACCTTGGATACTGCTGAAGAAGTTAAGTGTTTAGGACAGTCAACAGTTTAATGATGGCAGATGAAGAACGGGTTGGAAATCAAATACTGTGAGTGGCCGGAAACTTCGGTTCCATAGGTGTTGCCTGACTTGCTGAGTTCCTCCTGCACTTTGAGTGGTCAGGTATCTTAAAGACTCAGTACATAAATCAAAATGATGTCCCAGAATGTTAAAGATAAAATTGCAAAATAGGTTATAGAAGGTGTAATTAATGGTGCTGTCAAATGGCATTTACAAGCCAATAACCTGTTCACCAACACCCAGAACATTCTGATGAATGTTTCTCTTTTTACAGGTGCTGAGTTTTTTTCCAGTATTCTCTGTTTTGATTTCATATTTGCAGCATCTGCAGTTTTTTTTAACTTTCATTACCTGTCTGTTATGCTCCAAATCATAAACCATCCTGACCTGGAAATGTGTTGTTGTTCCCAGCTGCTGCAATCCTTCTGGTGAAGGTATTCCTGAAGGACTGCACCAGCTCAAGCTTTTTGCCATCATCCCCTTCTGAAGAGCAGCTAGAGACTGGCAATAAATGTTGTCATTGACAGCCCAGTTACAAACAATGAATGACCTGGGAGAAATCGAGTGATTGTCCTCGTTCCAAAAGTAGATAGGTTTTACAAAATACCTGCAAATATGCTATTTTTGATTCCACTACAGCACAGCGGTAATGTCATGGTGGTATTGTGATTTATATTTGAGTAAATTGTTTTATTTTTGACGCTTTACTGGGGTCGATGGGGTGCTTAAATAGAAATCAGATCCCATTTTAGCCAGCCGCAAAATCTTCATTATGGAATGTTATTCCTCCTGGTTGAAAGTTGACGATGGCAGGCAGGCACAGGAATGTAGATTTGACAAGAAGAGTAAGCTTCCCACAGAAAGTTGAATGGTTTCCAGTCCTCAGGAGATTTAGGCATCGGAGGTTTCCATCTGTGAGGGTCTTGGCAGAGCTCAGCACAGGTCACCATCAGTCACTGGCACATTATCTTTAAATTCACAGGTGATAGAAGTCACTGGGTCTTTGCAGGATGGACCAGTTAGTGTGCTTTTTTTCCAAAACAAACGATGCTGGTGTGGATGTATGTCTATATCAGTTGAGCATGCCAATGTGTAGTTAGCAGGAGTTTACCACTGATGGTGATGATTACTGCAAACTCAGGAAACAATTATTCCATTGTGAGATTGCCATAAATCCAAAAAATCCTTTTCACAGGGAACACACATCAAAGTTGCTGGTGAATGCAGCAGGCCAGGCAGCATCTCTAGGAAGAAGTACAGTCGACGTTTCAGGCCGAGACCCTTTGTCAGGACTAACTGAAGGAAGAGCTAGTAAGAGATTTGAAAGTGGGAGGGGGAGGGGGAGATCCAAAATGATAGGAGAAGACAGGAGGGGAAGGGATGGAGCCAAGAGCTGGACAGGTGATTGGCAAAAGGGATATGAGAGGATCATGGGACAAGAGGCCCAGGGAGAAGGAAAAGGGGGGAGGGAAGCCCAGAGGATGGGCAAGGGGTATAGTCAGAGGGACAGAGGGAGAAAAAGGAGAGTGAGAGAAAGAATGTGTGTATATAAATAACGGATGGGGTACGAGGGGGAGGTGAGGCATTAGCGGAAGTTTGAGAAGTCAATGTTCATGCCATCAGGTTGGAGGCTACCCAGACGGAATATAAGGTGTTGCTCCTCCAACCTGAGTGTGGCTTCATCTTTACAGTAGAGGATGCCGTGGATAGACACGTCAGAATGGGAATGGGACGTGGAATTAAAATGTGTGGCCACTGGGAGATCCTGCTTTCTCCGGCGGACAGAGTGTAGGTGTTCAGCAAAACGGTCTCTCAGTCTGCATCGGGTCTCACCAATATATAGAAGGCCACATCAGGAGCACCGGACGCAGTATATCACCCCAGCCGACTCACAGGTGAAGTGTCGCCTCACCTGGAAGGACTGTCTGGGGCACTGAATGGTGGTAATAGAGGAAGTGAAAGGCCATGTGTAGCACTTGTTCCGCTTACAAGGGTAAGTGCTAGGAGGGAGATCAGTGGGGAGGGATGGGGGGGACGAATGGACAAGGGAGTCACGTAGGGAGCGATCCCGCGGAAAGCGGGGGGGTGGGGGAGGGAAAGATGTGCTTATTGGTGGGATCCCGTTGGAGGTGGTGGAAGTTACGGAGAATAATATGTTGGACCCAGAGGCTGGTGGGGTGGCAGATGAGGACCAGGGGAACCCTATTCCTAGTGGGGTGACGAGAGGATGGAGTGAGAGCAGATGTGTGTGAAATGGGGGAGATGCGTTTGAGAGCAGAGTTGATAGTGGAGGAAAGGAAGCCCCTTTCTTTAAAAAAGGACATCTACCTCGTCCTGGAATGAAAAGCCTCTTCCTGAGAGCAGATGCGGTGGAGATGCAGGAATTGCGAGAAGGGGATGGCATTTTTGCAAGAGACGGGGTGAGAACAGGAATAGTCCAGATTGCTGAACACCTACGCTCTGTCCGCCAGAGAAAGCAGGATCTCCCAGTGGCCACACATTTTAATTCCACATCCCATTCCCATTCTGACATATCTATCCACAGCCTCCTCTACAGTAAAGATGAAACCACACTCAGATTGGAGGAACAACACCTTATACTCCGCCTGGGTAGCCTCCAACCTGATGGCATGAACATTGACTTCTCTAACTTCCGCTAATGCCCCACCTCCCCCTCGTACCCCATCCGTTATTTACTTATATACACACATTCTTTCTCTCACTCTCCTTTTCCTCCCTCTGTCCCTCTCACTATACCCCTTGCCCATCTTCTGGGCTTCCCCCCTCCCCCTTTTCCTTCTCCCTGGGCGTCCTGTCCCATGATCCTCTCATATCCCTTTTGCCAATCACCTGTCCAGCTCTTGGCTCCATCCCTCCCCCTCCTGTCTTCTCCTATCATTTTGGATCTCCCCCTTCACCTCCCACTTTCAAATCTCTTACTAGCTCTTCCATCAGTTAGTCCTGACGAAGGGTCTCGGCCTGAAACGTCAACTGTACCTCTTCCTAGAGATGCTGCCTGGCCTGCTGCATTCACCAGCAACTTTGATGTGTGTGGCTTGAATTTCCAGCATCTGCAGAATTCCTCGTGTTTGCCTTTTCACAGGGAGGCACTTTTCTCCAAGGGATAAACGTAGAACGAGTGCAGTCTCTTTACATTTGTTCTACCACGGTGCATTACTTCACATTTGGCTGGGTTAAACTCCATCTGCCATTTCTGTCTCCATATCTGTGCTGATCTGTATCTCCTTGTATCCTTTGCCAGTTTCCACACAACACCACTAATCTTCCTATCATCTGCAAATTTACTAACCATCCATCTACAGTACCCCACAAAGGCCTTACACACACACACACACACACACACACACACACACACACACACACACACACACTCACTCACTTTCTCTATCTCTTTCTCTATCTCTTTCTCTCTCTCTCTCTCTTTCTCTCTCTCTTTCTCTCTCTCTTTCTCTTTCATTCCACAATAGAGACCCATATCAGAACCAGGTTTATGATCACTCACGTGTGTCATGAAATTTGTTTTTTTTGTGGGAGCAGTACAGTGCAATACATAAAATTACAGTACTGTAAAGAAGTCTCAGGCACCTGAGATATATGTCTATATCTACTGTACATTTTCATCTAGGTAATTTATCTGCATCACAAAGAGCAGATCCCTGCAGAACTCTACTAATGACAGCCCTCCATCTAGAATAAGCTCCTTCGACCACTGTCTTCGATGTGCATGCTTGGCTGAATCGCTAGAACTCCTGCTGTTAAGGTAGCTCTTGCCATGTATCTAGCTAGGAAATAAAGCTGCTAGAAATTTAGACCTCTGGAAATGGATAGTAGTTTTCATTATTCTGAAATTGATGTTCAAGTTCCCCAATATCTGCTGAAGATATTAATAAGTATTGCAGTGTGTTTTTTTTGGATACAAGGCACACAGTAGTCCAGGTACTGTACATTAGGAATTAGAAAAACTTCATGACAACTTCTCTTCAGGTTTTTGCAAAAGGGATTATCTTCAAAGATTATTCCACACTTAAAGGAGATTGTCTCATTCTCAAGGGTAAGAAGTTGTTCAAATATTGTTTTTCTTACTTGGGAATATGGGATAATTGCAAAGGCAAGTTGCTATAGAAACCCAGAAGTGGAAGTTGGGAATTTGTGCTGTAAGGAAGCAGAAGAATATCAGGGCCTCAGCTGTGCAAATGTTTACTGTGATTACTTTTAAAAAGTGAACTGTAGAATTAGCATATTAGGCATTAATAATCTTTCACTATTCACAATAACCTTTTGCATTTTATAATAATTTCATCCTCAGTTGCAATCCAATTTACACACTTCTCATCTATTTTCACATTATTATTAATTATCCTGTTGAAAATAGTTTTAAGGACAATTTTGAACGGTTGCTGGGAAACAATCTTGACAATGTGTTAATCAGTTAATCAAAAGCATTTAATTAGTACATTAATTTAGCAGCAGTGATTCAGATATTGCAATATGATCAGGGGTTATTTTTCCTCATTCCATCCAGTTACAACTTCTTGTGTTATTATTAATTATGGTTGTGTTTCTTCTCCTTCAGCTATTTTATTTTTCTATTGAAATTTGCTTTTTGAAAATGCTGAATGATGACTTATAGAGGCCTTTGGATTTACCCTCAATAAAATGTGATGGCAGTGAGAAGAGGAAGTAATCATTACTATTAAAATCAAGAACCTATCAACCTTTGCTTTAAGTATATCCAAAGACTTGGCCTCCATAGTTGTCTGCAGCAATTACTTCCACAGATTGACCAACTTCTTTAGAAAAGGGGTGGTGAGTCTGTGGAACACATTGCCATAGACGACTGTGGAGGCCAAGTCATTGGATATATTAAAGCAGTTTGATAGGTTCTTGATTAGTCAGCATGTCAAAATTTACAGGGAGAAGGCAGTAGAATGGGGTTGGGAGGGATAATAAATCAGTCATGCTGAAATAGCAGAGCAAACTCTGGGCCAAATGGCCTAATTATGCTCTTATGTCGGATGGTATGAATGAGGATGTACAATTACAATGTTTAAAAACATGACTTAATTCTGCACCTATGTCCTATGATTTAATTGTGGAACAAAAAAAACCTTGTGGTCTAAGGACTGAATGTTTCAGCAGAGGGTTTAATACCTGGGACTGAAATACAGCTTTAGCAATAAAAATACTAATTCATATTACCTTTCTGGCTACATATTGGAATCATCAGCTGTAATGGCCTTCATATAAGCACTTCCTTAAAATATAAACTACAAGAAGTTGTTTTAGAATCAATAGTTCACAAAATTATTTTAGACTGATAATGAACAGTGATTTAGATCAAGCAGATTAATAAGAGGCAGCTTATCGTAGAGTGGCTGAAAGAGTTTCTTCAACATACATTACTGGTCTGTCTCTCATAAAATTCCCTCATAATGGAACAGATGAGAGCAATGAATATTCTTGTGTGTGTAAGGGGAAAACTTGATTTACACAATCATAAGACATAGATATATTGGAATAAATCAAAAATTGCTAGAAGCACTCAGCAGATCAAGTAGTGTCTGGGCAAAGAGAGTTTTAAGTGTTAGGTCCAATACTTTTTGACAGAACTGAATAGTTCTGAAACATTAACTTAGTTTCTCTTTCCACAGATATGGCCTGACATGCTCAGTTTCTGCAACATTTTCTGTTTTTATTTCGGATTCCCGGTAACTGCAGTCCCCTGGATTTTCAGCAGTGTGTGGGAGTCAGTTTGTCATGGAATTTTTTTTCTCATTTCGACTGAGAGTGAAGATTTTGAATTTTTAAAAAAAGTTTATTTGATTAATTTTCTAATAGAATTTCTACATTATTATCTTGAATCGGGAGCCTCCTGGTATCAAACAGAATGTTTGAGCCAAACTAATTTCCAGCATTAGCAGTAATCCTGACTTTATTCTTGTTTTAGCAGTTACACAGGCTTTTGCCTGTCCAAGTACAATTAAAAACGCATATTTTAGCAAAATAGGGTTAGTCACTTAATTTTAAAGTAGATATCTTCGAATACAGTGAGGAATTCTAAATGTAAACTCCCATCGGATAATGAGGAAGATCGGAACAACTACTTCTTCCTTGTCTTTTGTTAAACCAGGAGCATAGCTTAAAATGAGCAGGACTTGAATTACCAAAATAACCACAGCAGCAGAGAATGTTTGATGTTATTTGTTCAAAATAAAAAATCAGTGTAAAATTATTTAATTCTGTTTGTCATCAATGATCCCTTAAATTTGAGGATCATCTTCTCCACAGATTTACTAATTACTTCTGAGATAACTTAGGAGTCTGATTGTGGAACCACAACCCCTCCTGACGGGGGATACGAATATCTTTGCCTGCTTGGGGGTGGTTCTGTCCTTTTCCTTCCCACTCTTATTTCAGTGCTGTGGGGTTCTCCTCAGAGCCAGCCATCGCCTGGTTCAGGATGTGATATCATCCACCGGCTTCTCCAAGCTGGTGATGATGATAACTGTTCCTAATGCCTGGTATTTCTTTAAACTAGCTTAGGGCTTCTGCCTGTGGGAGATCTTGAGTGTGGATAATTGAGCTCACACTCTCCAGTTGGTGTATGAGAATATTGCCTCATTGCTGGTGGCAATGACTGCACAATTTCTGTGTTGTAAGTATGGTCATCTCCCCACATGATGAAGCAGATCTTCTACCATTACCTCAGCAGACATTTCAGATATTGCTGGTAGGTCACCCAGGTTTCATCTCAGCAGAGGTGACCATGATAGAGGTAATATCGGTCAACGTAGCTTTCCAAAGGAAGCACTTGTGTTCTTAATCTTGGGTTGAATCGCGCCAATGATGGTGGGATTTTAGAAACGGTGGCTCCCAAAAATTAAATTGTCTGTTGCCTCCAACCTGTGTCTCTTGTCAGTAGCTTATGGAGAGTTATGTACTAATCTCCTCAGTGTGAATCCTGGGCTACATTAACTGTGCAAGAAGTTTCAATATGGACTTGATTGGTATAGGCATGTCAGAAATGTGAATGTGAAAGTAAATAAGGCCCTCATTTAGTCGGTGTAAACCGTGGATGTTGCGCCCAAGCTTTCAAAGCCAGTATGCAAGCCCGGGCAGTGCGATATGGAGAACAAGCTGTTGCCCATACTGCAGGCTCTCCCTCTCCATGCAACTGGTGAATCTAAAGGAATGGCAGTGATCGACACAGCTTGACACCATTGGCGTTGCAGGAGTTGCCAGTCAGTGTTGAATTCAGCCTAGGACTGCCTCAGGGATTCCAGCTCCAGAACGTTCCTCAGGGTTTACTCTAAAAGTCTTCCCCAGGAGTGGGTAAAGCCACAAGGCAGTGGGGGTCTCAGATCAGACTTTTCCTTCTCCTAGATGAGCTGGCAACTACAGCTGATGAGCCTGAAAGAAAGCAAATACTTTGGTTGATATATTTATTTTCATATCAGATTTGGATAGAGCTGACTGACTAAACCTATGCTAAACAGGGAATTATTGGAGAAAGCCAACAAATGTATTGAGAGAGGGTCACAGCTCTTCAACCAGCTACAGTGCCTATAAACTGTATTTACCACCCCCCCCAGAAGTTTTCATGTTTTATTGTTTTACAACATTGAATCACAGTGGATTTAACTTGACTTTTTTGACACTGATTGACAGAAAAAGACTCTTTTGTGTCAAAGTGAAAACAGGTTTCTACAAAATGATCTAAATTAATTACAAATATAAAACACAAAATAATTGATTGCATAAGTATTTACCCACCCCCCCACCTTTTAATATGACACACCAAATCATCACTGGTGCAGCCAATTGGTTTTGGAAGTCACAATTAGTTAAATGGATATCACCTGTGTGCAGTCCAGGTGTTTCAATTGTTTGTAGTAAAAATACACCTGTATCTGGAAGGTCCAACTGCTGGTGAGTCAGTATCCTAGCAAAAACTACACCATGAAGACAAAAGAACACTTCAAGCAACTCCACAAAAAGGGTATCGAAAAGCACAAGTCAAGAGATGGATACAAGAAAATTTTCTAAGTCACTGTCACTGAATATCCCTTGGAGTGCAGTTAAGTCAATCAACAAGAAATGGAAACAATATGGCACAGCTGTAAATCTGCCTAGAGCAGGTCATCCTCAAAAACTGAGTGACCGTACCAGAAAAGGACTGGTGAGGGAGTCACCAAGAGACCTATATCAGCTCTGGGAGAGCTACAAGCTTCAGTGGGTGAGCTGGGAGAGACTGCGCGTACAATTGTTGCCCACGTGCTTCACCAGTCGCAGCTTTATGGGAGAGTGGCAAAAAGAAAGCTGCTGTTGGGGAAAAAAAACAAACATGATATTTTGGTTAGAGTTTGCCAAAAGGCATGTGGGAGACACTGAAGTCAGCTGGAAGAAGGTTCTATGGTCTGATGAAACTAAAGTTAAGCTCTATGACCATCAGACTATGTTTGGCGTGAGCCGAACACTGGACATCAACAAAAACACACCATCCCTACTGTGAAGCATGGTGGTGGCTGCATCATGCTGTGGGGACACTTCACTGCAGCAAGCCCTGAAAGGCTTGTGAGGGTACAGCGTAAAATGAATGCAGCAAAATACAGGGAAATCCTGGAGGAAAACCTGATGCACTCCGCAAGAGAACTGAGACTTGGGAGAAGGTTCGTTTTCCGGCAAGACAATGACCCCAAGCATAAAGCCAAAGCTACACAGGAATGGCTTAAAAACAACAGAGTTAATGTCCTGAAGTAGCAACTCAGAGTCCAGACCTCAATCCAATTGAGAATTTGTGGCTGGACTTGAAAAGGCGTTGTATACTTATGCAGTCAATTATTTTGTGTTTTATATTTGTAATTAATGTAGATCACTTTGTAGAGACCTGTTTTCACATTGATACAAGTCTTTTTTTTGTTGATCAGTGTCAAAAAAGCCAAATTAAATCCACTGTGATTCAATGTTGTAAAATAATAAAACATGAAAACTTCCAAGAGGGTGAATACTTTTTATAGGCACTTGTATATGCATGCTTATCCAGAGGCTTACTCAATACCATCATTCTATGGCATTGCATTTCTTGAGAAACACAACCTTGGCTGGAGAATATTGAGCTCTGGCATTCTTTCAATAAAGAGTCAGTTGTGGAGAGTTGAGGTGAGGAGAAATTACTGCACTGAGGTTTGTAAATCTTTGGAATTCTCTATGCCAGAGATCAAAGGATGCTGTGGTGTTGAGTACTCTCTTGAGTACTTTTTGTACACTGAAAAATGGATGTAAAACCTCCAGGATTTTGAACTTGAATCAAGCGCAGGCATCTGTGAAAATTAACCAGATGTTTCAACCTCGTCGCAAGGCTGACCATTGAAGAGCCTGTTTTTTTCAGGTTATATGTTTATCATTTGGGGCTAAAGTGACATTATTCAGATCAAAATGACTAAATGTGTACATAAGAGTAAATAATGTCAATTAGTTACTTAATTATATTCTAATGTCTTAAATGTAATGTTTAGGCATATCATTTGGTGCCAATCTGTCAAACAATCTCGGATTAATTCAAACCTTCATGCATTTCTCTTTATGCCTGAAGTGGGATGTGAGGCTTTCAGAGATGACACAGTTGTCATTAATCTGTGTTGGTATATGACATCTATCCTTGTGCCTTTTATCTTATGTTTGTATGCCAGTCACCTTGTCACCCTGGGACCACATTTAAGAGTTCCTGCCTGATGCCCCACATAGGACTGTTCAGGCTGTGTTTTTGCCCAATTCTTACATTGTGACACTAGATTAGAATCCTGAATTTGCAAGCAAGATAATTTAGCAGATTTTTTAAAATTTCACATAACTTGCCAAGTAATTTCCTGTCTGGACTAGGTCTGGTACCTCATGTTGTCATGGCAATCTACTTGAGGAAGCAAAATTCAACAGTCTTTTACCTTTGCATGCAAGTTAACCCATCGTTAAATGCCCTTGATGTACATTTTCAATAACTGCAATGAATGAAAATAAATTCATAGAAGAACTTTAAACCTTGGTGTTCTAAAGTAAGTTGTCTTGAGGCTAAACAAGAATTTTAAAATGAGCAAGTTACCGTAATTTTTAAAGGTAAAGTTTAACAAAAGTAAAATGTATTAGCAAATACGGTAAATGTGGTTATGTGTAGAACAGATAATGTAGAGGTTTCAGAGCTTCAAGAGATGTTAAGCAGTGCCTATTCAGCTTTTTGTTTTTGGAGTGCTTTTGGTCCTAATTCTGTTTTTAGCCAAATTATCATTTTTCCAATGTAGATACTATTTCAAAGTTTGCATCCAAATCTGTAAAAGTGAAGCTTCATTGTTGCTAGACATGAGAAAATATTAGAGAAATACTCAGCATGTCAGGCAGCATCTGTGGAGAGATACATAATCTGAATGCTTCAAGTTAATGAGCTTCCTTTAAATATCACCATGTATTCAGTTCTAATACAAGATCATTGATAGAAATGTTAACTGTTTCTCTTACCTCTGAGGCTCTCTGGCTTTTTGAGTAATTTAATTGCAAACATGGAGAGATGTTTAAAAAAATGTGATCAACAGCACGGAAGTCGTGATAATGAGCAGAACACGAATGTACCTTGCTATCTGTTTTTTTTTCACAGCAAGCGGTGGACACAGTAATATGAAATCCCATAACATTTTGAAGGGTGTTCTCATCTTGTTCTCTCCTCACATCCTCCTCAAGGTGTTAACAGGTTGTCTGATGTAAAACTCCATCAATCTGATGGTATTGAAATCTCTTCATGCTATTTTATTTGAACATTGAATAGAGCTACCAATTTAAGCACATTTACAATACTAAAGATGTCCCGATATTTATAACTTTTATACTTTGTGGAATTCAGTTCCAGAAAACATTGGAGAGAACACTAATTTCATGTACTTTTAATTGTAAGAAATCATGTTAAACAATTGAAAAGTGGTAACTATTTGATTAAATTCACCAGTGCTGCCTCGTAAGGTAATGCCATGCTGCTATCTGAGACAAGATCCAGCTATTGTGTGAATAACATTTGCTGTAGCCAGGAAAGTGAAATGAATGTTCTACGGTGGCAAACTGAACAGCTTTTATCTAATCCATAATGTATTTCTGGCCAGAATACAAAAACTACTTTGATTTGATTGTCTTTTTCTAAGAGCTGGACATGAATGCTTTGCCTTGAGAATGAGTCACCTGGCAAAGCACTCAGAGCTGAGGATATATTATTTGAAGATACTTGACAAGGCACTGCCTTTCCCATACTGCCCAAATTGTACCTGATTTAGTAGGGTGCTTGAATTTACGTGAAACTTTGCCCATCAATGTCACTTCTGGAGCTATTTTGCTGTGATACTAGCAGTCAGTTTGCTTTGAAGTTTAACTTATATGTCTTTTCCTCTTTCAAGAAGTGAAGATTTTATTGAATTATGTTGACTGCCTTGGTGATTTCTGTAACTTGTAGTGTTTATATGAGGAAGGACATTGAAGCTGATTGAAGTTTTGGCTCAAGTACGAAAGGAGTCTGCCAAAATATGCTGAAAGCTTCACTTAGTTAAATGTAAAGCAATGTTACCAATATAGATCCTTCATCTCTTGAAATATTTGCAAGTTATCCATTTCTTGAGTGAAAATGTCACTGATTCCTGGATATTTTTGCAGAGGGTAAATATCCTTCCATTGCAATGTGGTCTCTTTTTGAAGATCCATTGAAATTATTCATGCAAATTCGTACGGTAAAGTATGAACGTGACATAATTAATTGGAAATGAGAAAATCTGCAGATGCTGGAAATCCCAGCAACACACATAAAATGCTGGAGGAACTCAGCAGGCCAGGCAACATCAAAGGAAAAGAGTACAGCTGATGTTTCAGGCCCGAGACCCTTCAGCAGGACTGGAGACAAAAAGATGAGGAGTCAGAGTTAGACTTTGGAGCAGGAGTAGGCCATAGAGCCCTTTTGCTATTCAGCAAGATCATGGCTAATCTTCAAGCTCAATTCTATTTTCCTACCTTATTCCATATCCCACAATTCCTGTAATATTCCAGAAATCTGTCCACTTCTGTTTCAATGAGTGAGCCTCAATAGCTCTCTGGGGAAGAGAAATCTAAAGTTTCACAGCCCAATGATTGAAAATATATAGTATAATATAGGTTCTAAAATGCATATGCTATATGTTGAGACAGTGACCCCACCCCCCCCCCACCCCCAGTTCTAGATCTGTCAATCATGGGAAATATCCTCCCCATACCTTCATTCTGCTTCCTCTAAGAAATTTGCCGCTTTCCACGAGAACAGCAGAAAACAGAGGCCCAACCTACTCAGTTTCTCCTGGTATGACAGATCTACTATCCCAGGACCTCATTTGCCTGTACTTCTTCTAAAGCAAGTCTATTTTTTCATGTATCAGTCCAGAACTGTGCATCGGGTGCTGACTCTCTAGTCCCATATAGTTGAAGCAAGGTGTGTTTACTCTTTTACTCAAATTCTGTTGCGACAAAGGCCAACATACTGCAGCACCTGCATGTTTGATTTCAATAGCTTATGTACAAGGTCCCTCTGAGAAACGACATTTACCTATATTTTGCCATTTGAAGGAACACTCGGATGTTCTGTGTTTTTTACTGAATAAAATGACATTTTCTAGCTCCTTCTACCATGCTGTTGCTCACTCACTCAACTTGTCTGTATCTCCTTAACAGCCTTTGCATCCTCATCCTTTTATTAACATTTGCAAATTTGGGAAGGTTACATTTGAAGCCCTCAGCACTGATTTGAAGCACTGATCTCATCAGTACTCTAATAGTTACAGACCAAGCAGAACTAATTTCTTCCTGCACTTATACTGGCTGTCTTCCCTCTCTACTTTTGGTTCGAATGCAGGGTTTTAAACCAAGCTGTTAACAATTCCATTTCACCCAACAGATGCCACTTGATTCGCTGCGTTCCTCCAGCAGCTTGATGCTTCAGATTGCAGCATCTGCCGTCTCTTGTGTCTCCTTGTTCTTCTTCCTGTTCTTTGTTTGATATCCATTAGCCAACAGTCAATTAACACAAGAGCACTAGCTCTAGTTCCATAACTGCAATCCTGTTTACCACCTCCCTCATGGGGTCCTATTGAAAATTCAAATGCACCCTGCCCAGTGGCTTCCGCCTCACCTATTCACCTGGATACTGCATCAAGGATCTCAATAGATTAGTCAACTGTAATTTTCCTTTCATAAATCTTTGTTAAGTCTAATCAATCAATGTATGTCACGTCCTTAAAAATTCCAGCATTTCCCCACCACTGATTTCAGGCTACTAGACTGGTAATTTTCTCTTTTCCTCTTTACACAACCAGTAGGGTCACATCTCTTTCTTTTCCAATCTGCAGAAACATCAGCTATACATCTAGGGGGGCTGCTTTTCCTGTCTTCCCTTTGATTTACTCATAGTTCCCTACGTTTTAAACTGCAACCACATTTTCAGACATATTTCTTCAGCTGAGATGGAAAGGCACTGTGCACATTCTTATTTGTTCTTTCCTGTCTGAATCCATAGCTGGATTCCTTTCAGAAATGTATGAAGTAATAGCTGTTGTTTTCTTTGGAAAGGGGTTGGAAGGGTGGTTACCAACCAAAGCCCAGATGCAGCACTCTAGATCCAGAAGCAGGACGTCATCCACTGACACCTTATGTCAAAACTTCAGTCTGCACTCAACTTGATGCCATCATGCTCCTTGCTATTCCAAGTGAATGCTCTTGGCAGTATCCTTCCAAAGCAGACAGTAAATCCAAGCCTTTTCTGCCTTCTTGGACAGGTGTACTGTTGTTCAGAGTGCTGAGCGAGGAAGAGCTGGAGGAGTCCCTGCCCATAACAACCTCCCACCCCCACCCAAAACCTGGAGAGCACAACTACAGCTGTGCAGATCCCTGCTGTACGCCATGATTCTGTGATCTCTGTCTCAGAGGCCGCTGTCAGGCTGTCTTAGTATATCGTGTTTCCTCCCATTTTGATTTTGCTTCGGATTTACAAGTTATGTTATGCGAAAAATGAGTAGCAGTGTTTTACAGAAATAAATAATATTGAAATTATTAATATTGCCATTCCTATTTCTTGCAGGATTGCTAGTGGCTTTGGAGGTGCCTTGTTCGTTTACTTCCATAGAAAAATTGTGGCTATAATGAGAAAACAAAAAACCATTAGCAAGTTTTTAATGAAAAAGTAAGTATATAATACTGTGTCATTACTTAAATATTTAGGACTCAGTGTATGACAGCTAATTTAATGAAGGTGTTCAAAATGATGAAAGGTCTACACAGAGCAAATAAAGGGAAACTCTTCCCATTGCAGAAGGATTGGGATACAGAGGAAGTAGGTCCAAAATGGTTGACAAAGTGGCAAGAGTGATGTGCGGAAATTGTTTTTCATCCAGTGAATGGCTGTGATCAGAAATTCACTAGAGAAGTGTGGGAAACGGATCCAGTCACAGTTTTCAGAAGGAGTCTAGCCGAGATATAAAAGATTTCAGCATTTGGGGAAGTTCTGAAGAATGCGACCCAGTAGATTGCTTTTGCAGGGATCTGGTATCGATTTATTGTCCTTCTGTTCTGCAATGATTCAGTGACTGTCTTTACTGCTGTTGCCTCCAGAAGTCAATATAATTCCTTGACTATAAATGGCAAGGATGTGACAGGAGCACTGGCCAAGATTTGACATCTCTTCAGACCAGCTTTGTCGCACTACACGGCTATAGAATGTCAGCCTCCATTCTGCTCCATACTCACCCACAAGTAACGTGTAGGCAAAACCAGTCTGGGACCTAGCGTAACTATTTGTGTCGTGAGGATTTTATTGACAGTGTTACAGGTTTCCCCCGCCATCCGAAGGTAGAGCGTTCCTGTGAAATGGTTTGTAAGCCGGAATGTCGTAAAGCGAAGAAGCAATTACCATTAATTTATATGGGAAAAATTTGTGAGCATTCACAGACCCAAAAATTAACCTACCAAATCATACCAAATAACACATAAAACCGAAAATAACAGTAACATATAGTAAAAGCAGGAATGATATGATGAATACACAGCCTATGTAAAGTAGAAATACTTTTCCACAATTATTGCCGCACTGTTCTCCGTAGCGAAAATCTCACGCAAGCGCTCTCGGCAAAAACACGGCAGAAGCGCTCTCCAGTAAACTTTAAGCTATGAAGCTGCCAAATCATACCAAATAACACGTAAAAATACACAGCCTATATAAAGTAGAAATAATGTATGTACAGTGTAGTATCATTTACTGGAATTGGGAAGACAGCGCCGAGCACACTGATGATGGTGTGTTAGGCTGAGTCGTCGGAGGTTGGGGTGGTGCGGTAGCCCCCACTCTCCGGGCAGCGAACCGATACTGATCCGCGAAGCATGCAGTGGTACAGCGGTAGCCGGGAGGCACACAGCACATCTTTAAGAAAAAAGCCGAAACAAACAAGCTAATTAGGTGCCGTCCTGCACGTAAATGTCGGCCCAGATCAGAGGCAATGCAATCGGCAATCATCTCTGATCTGGGCCAACATTTACATGCCTGGTGACACCTAATTAATTAGCTTGTTTATTTCAGCTTTTTTCTTAAAGATGTGCTGGGTGCGTTCCGGCCACCACTGCATTCTTCGCAGATCGGTATCTGTCAGTGGCCCGGGGTTTGGGGTGGTGGGACACTGGGGTGTCATCTTGTCGTCTGTTTCCATCAGGGCAGGAAAGTCATCTTCTTCTATGACTGGCTGCCTCGATGTCAAAGGTCGAGGTTCGTCGTCTGCTGTGGCTGATGTGGAAGGCTTGCTTGCCTGCTTAGCCTCGCGCATTTTTAGATCATACAGCTCTTTGTAAGCACTCAAACCATCCTGCAAATATGCCCTAAACCAACATACCCTTTCAAAATTAAAGTCGCACTTTATCATTGCAGTGAAAATCTCACGTAGTTGCTTCACGTTCAGTTCCTGAACCACTTCACTTTCGGTCCATTCACTACTGCATTCGGTTTCGATTGTTATCCTTTCCTCTTCCAATTGCATCAGCTCTTCATCTATCAGTTCTTGGTCATGGGATGCCAAAACCTCTTCAACACCAACTTCATCAACTTCCACAAGCCAAACTCACTTTGTCTCTACTTCGTTCACCACAATCGAAACGCTTCGTTATGTCTAGTTTTACGCTAAGTGTAACACCCTAACGAGCTCTTTCAGGCTTTTCCGATACCTTAGAACTCATCTTGCTAATGGCTGCTCACAGGCATGTGTTTAAGCAATGCCGGCGAGAATGCCGATCTGAATCCAGGGGAGAGCAGCTGCTCGGGGCACACGCTGCTTTTTTCATAACAGTGAAAACACCTTATGTTAGCGAAAACAGGGAACTAATGTAGGTCTTTCGTAACAGTGAGGTTTCGTAAAGCGAACATTCAAAAAGCGGGGGACACCTGTATTGTAATTTTTCTGTTTTAAATTGAGCAAGATTCCTGCTTCAAACTTCCATGTATTACCACATTGTTTTAAGTTTATTTTTCAAGCACTTGTTTCAGAATTTGCATAATCTGATTCAAATATGATGCAGAATTTATTAACGTAGATGTTGAATTCAAAGTATGAATTTAGCAATTCAAAAAGAAAATATCTTGAGCTTCTAAAATAACGCAGAGCATGCTGTGAATACTCAGCAGGTGAAGGAGTATCAGTGGAAAGAGGAACAGATTTGTATTTTCTGGTCAATAATTCTTCCTTTGAACCTTTAATTTCAGGGAAAGTTAGCGACCTGCAGCATTCACTCTGAGACCTTTTTCACAGTTGTGCCTGACTAGCTGAGTACTTCCGATTAGGAAAAGGGGAGGTGCAACGAGACCTGGGTGTCATTATACATCAGTCATTGAAAGTGGGCATGCAGGTACAGCAGGCGGTGAAAAAGGTGAATGGTATGCTGGCATTCATAGCAAGAGGATTCGAGTACAGGAGCAGGGAGGTACTACTGCAGTTGTACAAGGCCTTGGTGAGACCACACCTGGAGTATTGTGTGCAGTTTTGGTCCCCTAATCTGAGGAAAGGCACTCTTGCCATGGAGGGGGTACAAAGAATGTTCACCAGATTGATTCCTGGAATGGCAGGACTTTCATATGATGAAAGACTGGATCAACTAGGCTTATACTCGCTGGAATTTAGAAGATTGAGGGGGGATCTATTGAAACGTATAAAATTCTAAAGGGATTGGACAGGCTAGATGCAGGAAGAGTGTTCCCGATGTTGGGGAAGTCCAGAACGAGGGGTCACAGTTTAAGGATAAAGGGGAAGCCTTTTAGGACCGAGATGAGGAAAAACTTCTTCACACAGAGAGTGGTGAATCTGTGGAATTCTCTGCCACAGGAAACAGTTGAGGCCAGTTCATCAGCTATATTTAAGAGGGAGTTAGATATGGCCCTTGTGGCTAAAGGGATCACGGGGTATGGAGAGAAGGCAGGTACAGAGTTCTGAGTTGGATGATCAGCCATGATCATAGTGAATGGTGGTGCAGGCTCGAAGGGCCGAATGGCCTACTCCTGTACCTATTTTCTATGTTTCTATATTTCCTGTATTTGGTTTTATTTCAGGTTTACAGCATCTGCAGTATTTTATTGATGGATTTTCCTTCAGCTTTTCACTTCAACTTGGGCATAAGTTTGTCACTGGTGTTAAAGAGAGCCTAATGCCAGTGGAATAACATTTCAACATCCATGTGGCATTTACACCATGTAAAGAAGTGTATAGACGATGAAGCTTTGTGTGATGTGTAGAATCTGCTGGAATGAAACACAATTGATTTAAACTATCTCCCTTCCTTTTATAGGCGCCTGCTTTATCCAGCAATAGTGACTTTACTTATTGCCACTCTCTCATTTCCTCCTGGCTTTGGCCAGTTCATGGCCGGAAAGGTATGTTTTATTTTTCTAACTCCATCAGCATTGAATTCTAACATCAGGTAGGTCGCTGCTACTGCATTTCAGAAGTAATAGAAAGGATACTTGATTTATCCTGATAGGATTCTGAATAAGTTTGGTGGAACATGAAAACTCCGCATAGGGAGCCAGAAGTGTGGCAAAGCAGCTAAAACGCTAAATGTGGCAGCAAAGGAGGGAAGAATGTTTGGTGGGAATGTTCCTCAGGGAAGTTTACTGATCTTAAACAATTGAAAAATACAGTACTGTGCAAAAGTCTAGGATATATATATAGAATGCCTAAGACTTTTTTCACAGTACTGTAGTTATCTTGTGTACTGCACTGTACTGTTGCCACAAAAAAAAACAAATTTCATGATATATGTGATTGATGATAAATCTGATTCTGATATGGATTTCTATTGTGGACTGAGAGTGGGAAGGGGGCAGGGAGAGGGGAATCGAGGTTGGGGAAAGGGGAAGGAAGAGGGGAGATACTGTGTATATGACTTTTGCACCGTACTGTATGGGATTTGATCCATCGGGATAATTCAAGAAATTGTACTCTTCATAATGTTTGATATGGTCTGAGACACTCCCCATTAGAATTCTAAAGGTTGAGCAGTAGAATGAGAAGCGACTTGACAGAAGTGGGTATGATTGTGCCAGGCGTAAATAAAGAGGACAGGGCAGCAATGGCCAATACCAGAAGATATCTATTTAAGGTGAGCAGAGGAAAGTTTAAGGGAGATATTAGAGGTAGGCCTTTTACACAGAGTGGTGGGTGCCTCGAACATACTGCCGGGATAGTGGTCAAGACTGATACAATAGGAACACTTTTAAAAGACACTTAGACTCCATAGATATGAATATAAGAAAAATGGAGGGTTCTGGGCTACATAGGAGAGAAGGGTTGGATTGATTGTGGGGTAGATTTATATAGATTGGTACATGGGCTGAAGGCCCATTCTGTGTGCTACTGTTCTATGTTATGGGATTTTAATGATGCCAAAAGAATTGATCAGTTGTAGGAGGAGATAGTTCTGCAAAGCCTTCAAGATTCAAGTATTGATTGACTTGGAACAGGGGGATCTTGGGGGATCAGTATCCATAGATCATTTAAAGTTGCAGCACAAGTTGATGGACTGGTTAAAAAGGTGTACGATGTGTTGGCTTTCATTAGTCGGGGGATTGAGTTCAAGAGTCACAAGGTAATATTGCGGCTCTGTGAGGCTCTGGTGAGACCACTGTTGGAGTACTGAGTTCATTTCTGGCTGCCACATTACAGGAAGGATGTGGAAGCTTTAGAGAGGGTGTAGAAGATGGTTACCAGGAAAGTGGTAAAGAGAAGAGAACATGGATTAGAGAGGTTGAGTGAGATAGGGCTTTTCTCTTTGGAGTGAATGAGAGTAAGAGGTAGCTTTATAGAGTTGTATAACATTATGAGAGGCATTGATAGAGTGGACAAACAGCACTTTTTTCCCAGATCATAAATGGTTAATATGAGAGGACCTAATTTTAAGGTGATTGGAAGAATAGGAAGAACGTCAAAGACAAGTTTTTTTTACATGGAGAGTGGCAGATGCTTGGAATACGTTGCCAGGATTGGTAGCGGATGCAGATACATTTGGGACATTTAAGAAACACTTGGGCAGGTGGATGAAAGAGAAATGTAGGGGTTTGTGGGAGGGAAGTATTAGATTGATCTTGCTGTCAGCTAAATAGTCAGTACAACATGAGCCAAAGGGCCAGTACTGTGGTATACTGTTCTATGTTCTTGACCCAAGTGTTTATCAGAGGTCTTATTTGAGAACGTTGAAGGAGTACTTTGTGTTTAAAAACCCACTTTGATCTGTTCCAATGCAATATGTAGATATTTGGGGTAACACCAACTCTGAGCAGCTTCTAGAGCATTATTGGTGGTTTGATTGAATATTCTACCAGGCTACATGGATGACATAGCAAACTGTGATTTAAAATCATCCAGCAGAAATGGGGTGAAGAATGTGAGCATGTTACACCACGCGGAGTAGTGAAGGATTTATAGCTAGTTGTGAGCATGTAGTGTGGTTCTTTGGGTTTCCAGAACTGTTGTTCTGCCTTAAGGAAAATGAGAAAGTTTGAAGCCATTACATGACGGATTCCAAAGTGCAAATGGCTTCAAGTCAGAGGTTGCCAGAAGTTTAGACTGGAAGCCTGGAACATTTGAGTAGTTGAAGGGCACAGTAAAAGAATCTAAGTAATGTCAAGACAATTGCAAGTATCTACCAGCTTTTCCTTTCAACCTGCATCCCTGTCTGAACAAACTGTGGTCAAGGTTTAGTGTATCCTGATGCTAAATATGATCTTGTATTTGGAGTAGCACCACTGGGATGGCTGCATAAAACTTGCGCATGTTGGCCATCTCGTGCTGAATTAGGACTTGTTTCTATATGTTTTTAGATCAAATAAGTGCTGCTATTATGATTGCCCATTTCATTTTCTCATCTAAATGCAGTTAGAGTCCAAGAGCAATACAGCACAGATACAGACCATTTCACCCAATCAATTTATGCCTTTCCTTATAATTCAGGCCTTCTGGTCCTGGCAATATCTTCGTAAGTTTTCTCTATACTCTTTCCAGTTTAATCACAGAATATAAGAACAGTGATATTAGGACATACATTTGGTGTTAGTTAAACCACATCTTGAGTACCATCTTGACTGTACACTTTTCCATAGATGCTGCCTGGCCTGCTGAGTTTCTCCAGCATTTTGTGTGTCTTTCTTGAGTACTCCTTAGTGTTCTAATGATTGTACTACCAGAAGGATGTAAATGCACTGAAGAGATTACAAAGGAGATTTATAAGAATTTTGTAGATAGTGAAAATTTATAGCAAGAAGAAAAGATTAGATAACTTGATTTTTTTTATTTGGCATGCAGGAGATTAAGGAGTAGCTTAATTAAGGTCTATATGTAAAAATGTGAGGAATCTAGCTAACAGGAAGGATCTATTTCCCTTTGCAGAGGGGTAAAAATAGACAATAACACATTTAATGTTATTGGTATATTTAGAGAGGAGATGAGGGGTTTTCTTTTGATCCAGAGAGGAATAGGGGTGTGGACTTTGCTGTCAACGGAGCTATAGAGAGAAATATACATATATTTGAACATATACTTGAAGAGCCGTGGCCTGCAAAGCTAGTGATGGATTGGTCTGGTTGCTTAGCATGGTCACAAAGAACTGAATAGCCATTTTCTGTGCCACAAATTTCCCATGACCGATGAAATGGGCAAACGTTTAAAATTCCCTTTCCCTAATGTTTGACCTGAAGTTCCCTGGCCCCTCCATTTGGATGCTCCTTAAGAGCTACCTCTTGCCCAGGCTGCAGTTATTATATGGCTCAGGGTCAGATTTTCTCTCACGATGCTCCAGTGAAGCACCTTGGGATATTTCATTAGCCTGAGGCCATTGGTCTGGAAATTCTGTTGTGACACATTTATTTTGTTGAGTGACCAATTAAAGTTATGTGAAAGAGTTCTGTTAAGGAAAATTGAGAATTTGCTGAGCAGGTCACAATTCTGCAGAATTCCATGCAAGTCCTGAGGGAGAGATATCATCCTGCACATGGTCATGCAGTGGTTTGCACAAAACACCCAAAGATACTTGCCATCTGGGAGACACTTTACTTAAAGTGGGTCTATGCATTTCAACCTTGGTTAAAAGGAACCACTGTATCTGACTTTTTTCAAAAGTTCATATTCTGAAACAGTCCCCCGACTGCCAACCTTCTGATGTGAGTTCCTCTTACCCCATGACTTATTTCCTACCTATTCCTGCCCCTCCACCCCCATTACTGATCTGACCTCATGCTCCGGACTTCCGACTGCTCCTTTTTACCTTTCTGCCCCCAACAACTCCTTCAGTAAGGTCAGTAAGATCTTTAAGGCTTGGATTTTTATCCCTGCCTCCACTTCCCATTCCCGGGCCTCATCTGGCCCTCAGGCCCAGTTTATCAAATTTTCTATGCAGAATTATAATGCAAAGCCTGTCAGGTGACGCGTGCTATCTTGAACTATGCTTCTGAATTTTGTAGGAGTGGACCTTTGACCAAATGGTTTGTTGATTCACTATAGGGGAACTGCTGAACTCATCTCATGACAGCATAACATTCTTCATAAAAAGCATCAGTCTTTCAAAGTCTTTTCACTGGTCTCCTCCGATCCTTGTGTAAAGTTGCATGGAAATAAACAGTTCCTTTTTCTGTCAACCTGGAATTAAAAAGGATTGAATTGAATAGGGAAACGTTTCAAATCAGATTACAGCTTTTCCTCACTATCCGAAAGTACAGCGTTCCTATGAAACGGTTCGTAAGCCGAAATGTCGTAAAGCGAAGAAGCAGTTACCATTAATTTATATGGGGAAATTTTTGGGGCCTTCCCAGACCCAAAAAATAACCTACCAAATCATAACAAATAACACATAAACCAAAAATAACAGTAACAGATAGTAAAAGCAGGAATGATATGATAAATACACAGTCTATATAAAGTAGTCATACTTTTCTGCAATCATTGCAGCACTGTCGATCGTAGCGAAAATCTCACATAAGTGCTTCATGTTCAGTTCCTGGACGACGTCACTTTCAGGCCATTCGCTATTGCGTTCGGTTTCGATTCGTATCCTCTTGCAATTGCACCAGTATTGATGAAATAGATGCAATCCATAATTGCATCAATCTCAACAAAAGGACTAACGTATCCACTCATGTACTCAGAAAAAATCACTTGGGTATTCCAACCACTTGGATGTAAACGAAACACAGCAAGAAGTGTTCACCTCGCTGCTCGCTGCAAAACAAATGCTGAACGCTATTTTCGCTTTATGCCTTTTTTCGTAAAAGTGAAAATCCTCTTCGGATTTCTTTCGGTTAGCGAAAACAGGTACTAATGTAGGTCTTCTGTAAAAGCGAAGTGGCGTAAAATGAACTTTTGAAAAGCGGGGGATACCTGTACGTTGAATGATGATTTGCAGAATGGTCGGTTTGAACTGTTTATAATTTAATTCATTTGGAAAGCCAGTCTTTATAAACCTTCAAAAGAGTTTGTATTCGTTCATAAAATGATCTCTTATTAATCTCCAATATGACATTTTCATTTAGTATTGTCGCTTGCAAGTACTGAAAATGTATTTACAGAAATGGTTCCCAACAAAGGGATGTCATATTTTCTTTGTAGCTTTTGGAAGCAAAGTCCTCGTGCTTTTACTTTCTAAACATATAAACTATTGAATTGCTGCTGGATTTTCTTTGAGGCAGTTACTTGATAGCCTTCCTTCCTGTGGCTTTGACATTTATATGCATAAACTATATGTGACTGACCAGAATGAAAGATTTTCTTTAGACTTTAATCTTTCATTACAATAAACATGGGATATGTGAACAGCAGAGTTGGCAGCCTATTCTTCAATTATCTGCCCGGTGACTCACCATTGCAGAGCCCATTTTTGCAATCCCTTTTACAGATTGCTCTGGTCATGATTTTAATCAATTCTATAAGCCCATGCTTTTTCATGACAGCTATCATTTTAAAAATCACTAATAAATGCATATTTCTTGCAAATTGGAGCAGCTGGCTACAGTCTGGTTATTATATGGTTTTATAATGAAGCATTGTCTCGAAGAGAATTCAAACCAATGAGCTGAGATTGCCCAGCACCGTCTTCCTAATTGGTTCCCATGTCAGCATATCGTTCTTCATAAAAGGCTGATTGGTCTATCAAAAAGAGTGAAATATTATCACTCTGGTGCAGCTAGAAAAACATCTAATTATGCTGAGTATAATGTGCAAATTGAGACAATTTGTCTCCCAAAATTGCAGCATATGTCATGGTGTTCGAAATCCTATTGTATTTGTTAACTAGTTGAAGTACTACAAGCTAATGATAAAATTCGTGAATTTTTGTATTATGAGAAATGTCAATAGAGAAAGCGGTGTTTACATAAGGGCTAAAGAACTACCCATGAAGAATTTGATCATTTTGGTTTGGAGGCTGTTTTTATAAACTCTCATTGGCTTTCCTGGCAGAGCTGCATGTTTTTGAAAAACATATTCTTCTTGGTTTTTAACAGAGTTAAGTTTTCAGTCCTGGGGGTGGGGTGGGAATTTGTGGAATTTTTATTCTACACAATGACCAGCAATTGCAAGACACAAGGAGTAGAAATTAATTGATCAGCTCATCGAATTGCTTCTCATGGAATTAAACCATGCTGTGACAGTAAGAGCGCTGCTTTTCTTTATTTATTCAGGGGATTTTGGGGTTCACAGGCTGAGCCAGCATTTAATTTTAGCGAAGTTACAAGAGGAAATTCTTACAAGAGGAGATTTTTGATTGGAGAAAGGCTAACTTTGAGGAGATGCGAAAGGAATTAGAAGGAGTGGATTGGGACAATTTGTTTTATGGGAAGGATGCAATAGAGAAATGGAGGTCATTTAAAGGTGAAATTTTGAGGGTACAGGATCTTTATGTTCCTGTTAGGTTGAAAGGAAAGGTTAAAAGTTTAAGAGAGCCATGGTTTTCAAGGGATATTGGAAACTTGGTTTGGAAAAAGAGAGGGATCTCCAATAAATATAGGCAGCTTGGAGTTAATGAGGTGCTCGAGGAATATAAAGAATGTAAAAAGTATCTTAAGAAAGACATTAGAAAGGCTAAAAGAAAATACAAGGCTGCTTTGGCGAGTAAGGTGAAAATAAATCCAAAGGGTTCCTACGGTTATATTAATAGCAAAAAGATAGTGAGGGATAAAATTGGTCCCTTAGAGAATCAGAGTGGACGGCTATGTGCGGAGCCAAAAGAGATTGGGGGAGATTTTGAACAATTTCTTTTCTTCGGTATTCACTAAGGAGAAGGATATTGAATTGTGTAAGGTAAAGGAAACAAGAAGGGTAGTTATGGAAAGTATGACGATTAAAGAAGAGGAAGTACTGGCACTTTTAAGGAGTATAAAAGTGGATCAGTCTCCGGGTCCGGACAAGATATTCCCTAGGACCTTGAGGGAAGTTAGTGTAGAAATAGTAGGGGCTCTGACAGAAATATTTCAAATGTCATTAGAAACGGGGATGGTGCCGGAGGATTGGCGTATTGCTCATGTTGTTCCATTGTTTAAAAAGGGTTCTAAGAGTAAACCTAACAATTATCGGCTTGTAAGTTTGACATCAGTGGTGGGTAAATTGATGGAAAGTATTCTTAGAGATAGTATATATAATTATCTGGATAGACAGGGTCTGATTAGGAACAGTTAACATGGATTTGTGCATGGAAGGTCATGTTTGACAAATCTTATTAAATTTTTTGATGAGGTTACTAGGAAAGTTGACGAGGGTAAAGCGGTGGATGTTGTCTATATGGACTTCAGTAAGGCCTTTGACAAATTTCCACATGGAAGGTTAGTTGGGAAGGTTCAATCGTTAGGCATTAATATCGAAGTAGTAAAATGGATTCAGCAGTGGCTGGATGGGAGATGCCAGAGAGTAGTGGTGGATAACTGAGTGTCAGATTGGAGGATGGTGTGTAGCGGTGTGCCTCGGGGACCTGTACTGGGTCCAATGTTGTTTATCATATATATTAATGATCTGGATGACGGGGTGGTAAATTGGATTAGTAAGTATGCAGATGATACTAAGATAGGTGGCGTTGTGGATAATGAAGTAGGTTTTCAAAGCTTGCAGAGAGGTTTAGGCCAGTTAGAAGAGTGGGCTGAAAGATGGAAGATGGAGTTTAATGCTGAAAAATGTGAGGTGCTACATTTTGGTAGGACTAATCAAAATAGAACATACATGGTAAATGGTAGGGCATTGAAGAATGCAGTAGAACAGAGGGATCTAGGAATAATGGTGCATAGTTCCCTGAAGGTGGAATCTCATGTGGATAAGGTGGTGAAGAAAGCTGTTGGTATGCTGGCCTTTATAAATCAGTGCATTGAGTACAGGAGTTGGGATGTAATGTTGAAATTGTACAAGGCATTGGTGAGGCCAAATTTGGAGTGTTGTGTACAGTTCTGGTCACTGAATTATAGGAAAGATGTCAATAAAATTGAGAGAGTACAGAGGAGATTTACTAAAATGTTGCCTGGGTTTCATCTCCTAAGTTACAGAGAAAGGTTGAACAAGTTAGGTCTTTACTCTTTGGAGCGTAGAAGGTTGAGGGGGAACTTGATAGAGGTATTTAAAATTGAGGGGGATAGATAGAGTTAAAGTGGATAGGCTTTTTCCATTGAGAGTGGGGGGAGATTCAAACAAGAGGACATGAGTTGAGAGTTAAAGGGCAAAAGTTTAGGGGTAACATGAGGGGGAACTTCTTTACTCAGAGAGTGGTAGCTCTGTGGAATGAGCTTCTAGCAGAAGTGGTTGAGGCAGGTTCGATGTTGTCGTTTAAAGTTAAATTGGATAGATATATGGACAGGAAAGGAATGGAGGGTTATGGGCTGAGTGCAGGTCAGTGGGACTAGGTGAGAGTAAGAGTTCGGCATGGACTGGAAGGGCCAAGATGGCCTGTTTCCGTGCTGTAATTTTTATGTGGTTATATGGAAATTCTGAAGGCCAAGATCTGCCAGCACTTGGATTGTCTATGCCTGATCATCAGTAGTCAGCATAGTTTTGTGTGTGGAAGGTCATGTCTGATGAGTCTTTTTGAGTTTTTTGAAGAGAGAACTTGAGTTAGAAAAAGGTAGAGCAGTATATGTTTTCTATATGGACTTTAGTATGGCCTTTGTAAGATCCTGCATTGTAGGCTGATCTAGAAGGTTAGATCTCATAGGATTCAGAGTTGGCTCAATGATGGAAAGCAGAGGGTAATGGTTGAAGGTGAATTCTCCTTCTGAGGACTGTGATTAGTCAGGTACTCCGGGAGTCATGTTGGGACCTCGGTTATTTATTTACGAAAATTATTTGGATATGAATGTACATGGTACAATTAGCAGGTTTGCTGATGATACTGAATTAAGGAGTCTTATTGATAGTGAAGGAGGTTACAATGAGCTACACTCAGTGTCATGGCAGGAGGCCCATGTGTCATTGGGGGAGTCATAAGATGTACTGCTGTGTGCCCAAAAACCTGGGATCTTCGAGATCTTTGGGAACAGAGATCGGAAAAAGCGATGAAACGGACTTGTAACATCGTAAACCAGCGAGTTGTTTGTTATGTCTCCCCGTTCACTGGGAAAAACAGTGAAAAACCTTATTAGGGAGAGGGAGAGAGAGAGAGAGAGACACAGACACTGACACTGACACTGACACTGTGGTATGTCGAATACCGGGTGAAACACGAAGTCTTTGGGTTAACTGCAAGTCTGTGTCTTTGCTGTTGCTTTGCTTAAGCTTGAGTGTTCGGTGGTGGGTGTTGATCCCTTTTTTTTGCTGGTGGGGGGAGGGGGATCGTTGCTTGCTGCCGCTTACCCGCGGAAGGGAGGGGAGCTTGGTGGGGGGTCTTTGGGGTTCTTACGTTTAACTGTCGTTCATTCTTTGGGCACTCCTCTGTTTTCTGGATGTTTGTGAAGAAAAAGCATTTCAGGATGTATATTGTGTACATTTCTCTGACATTAAAATGCACCTTTGAACCTTTAAACTCAGTTCATGACCAGTTAGGGAGATGGGCTGAGGTGTGGCAAGTTGATTTCAGCTTGGATAACTGTGATATATTGGGCAGTTAGATAGTGTAGGACTTGAAGAGGGCAGTGGTGAGTATTGTGGAAAAGCGGTGACCTGTGCTTTCAGTGAACTGTGCACTTAAGCAGCTGACAAGTAGACAGGGTGTTTATCATGCTGGCCTTCATTAACCAGGACGTTGAGTTAAGAGTTGGGACATTATGTAAGTCGTTGGTGAGGCTGTCCTTGGAGTATGGTGTACAGTTTGGGTCACACTGATATAGAAGAGACATTGACTGGATGCAAGGATTCTGTCTGGACGAGAGAGTCTGAGTTGCAAGGAAATGTTGGCCAGACTGGATCTTTATTTTTGGAGTGCAGGAAATGAGAGGTGGCCTCACACAAGTTGATAAAATTATGAGGGTGTGGATAAGGCTGAAACTAGAGGACACGTGCACTATAATAGAAGAGAGATTGAAAAGAGATCAGAGGATTGTGATTATCTGGAATAAGTTGCCAGAGGGAGTGGTCAAGATGGGACAATTGCAACATACAGTGCCTTGGAAAAAGTATTCAGCCCCCACAACTGTTTTCACATTTTACTGTCTCATTTTCTGATTTAAAATATATTGAAGTAGGATTCTTTCAGCCAAATCTGCAAAACATTGTGCATCATGTCAAATCAAAAGGAAAAATTCCAAAACCTGTCAACAATTTACCAAAAATTAAAAACCGAAACGGTGAGCCTGAAGTATACACCCCCCCCCCCCTTTGTAATTACTACACCACATTTAAGAGGCATTTGAAAAGGGGCTTGGAAGGTTATGAATCAAATGTAGGAAACTGGGACTGGCAGGACCCACTTCTATGCTCCATTACTCCACAACTCTAATTGCCCATCCCTGAATAGATAATTGCTCTTCTTAAGGTGGTGGTGAGCTGCCTTTTGGAACAATTCCAGTCCTTGAGATGTGGTTATACCCACAATGCTGTTAAGAAGGGATATCCAGCCTTTTGACTCAACAATGGTAAAGGAACAGCAATGTTTGTTAATGCAAACACCGATTCAGCCAATCATGTGGCAGCAATTTGATGCATAAAAACATGCAGACATGGTCAGGAGGTTCAGTTATTGTTCAAACCAAACATCAGAATGGAGAAGAAATTACTAAGTGACTTTGACTGTGGAATGATTGTTGGTGCCAGATAGGGTGGTTTGAGTATCTTAGAAACTGCTGATCTTTGTGGATTTTCATACACACACCACTCTCTAGAGCAGGGGTGGCCAACCTTTTACATTCCATGCATCATTTTTTCACGCACGAGTTCAGATGCGATTTTTTTTTCACGAACAAGTTCTATATTAACATATTTTTACAAGAATTGAATGGGGGTATAAGAGTTGTATTGCGCATCTGAACTCGGGAGTGAAAAAATTGACGCATGGAATGTAAAAGGTTGGCTACCCCTGCTCTAGGGTTTACAGAGAATGATGTGAGAAACAAAAAAATCGTCCAGTGAGCAGTGCTTCTGTGGGTGAAGACACCTCGTTATTGAGAGAGGTCAGAGGGGAATGGCCAGACTGATTGAGGAAGGCGATAGTAATTCAGATAACCTCACGTTACAATATTGATGCGCAGAAAAGCATCTCTGAATGCACAACACATGGAACTTTGAAGTGGATGGCTACAGCAGCAGAAGACAATGAACATACACTTGGTGATCATTTTGTTAAGTACAGGAGGTACCTAAATGGCTACTGAGTGCAAGTTTGTGCTTTTAATATTTGTTTGATTCCTTAAGATGTTTGCAATCATCCACCCAACTCTTATTTCAGTGATTTTGTTACAATACCCTTTTCCCAGGGCATTGTAGGCCTTCTTCACTGAACTACTCCCATCATTTCTCTTCCCAACTCTTAGCCATCTTGGTATTTGCAAGTTAACGTTCCATCCAGGCTAATACTAGTCCTAATGAAGACCTCACAATCAGGAAGACAAGTGATTGCAAGGTGTGTTTTTAATCAAAGATTTTGTCTTTGCCTTTTAATCAAAAGTTGTGTTTCTAATTGGTGGGAAAAATGAACTGCCATTCTTTGTCCCTTTTTTATGGTGACATACTGTTAATGGAAGTGTATATTTTATATCTACTCATATATTGGTGGCACATCATAAGTGCGTATACTGTACTGCTCAAGGTTAGTGCTCCAACACTGAAGAAATGAATCTTTATTCAAGCATAGCAACAGTAAATACCTGTGCTTCAGGTGGGATTCCTTTGTGTCCTGCCAGCTGCTTCAAGGGATTAATTGAAGATCTGAACTATATGAAATAACTACGATTGTAGTTTTGAAAAGATAAGCAGGTTGTGATTACTTTCATGTTCATTGTTATGCAATAACTTTGACAGTGATGTTTACCTTTTGCTAGAGTTAACAAAAGAGTCTAATAGTATAAAGAGTAAAATAATTACTTCTATGCTAAATATTTTTCAGGTTTATTATGTTCATTGTTCTGTTTCAAAGAGCTGCCCTGCATAATGTCTAACCAGTGTTGAGTTGCTGCAGTTCAGTCTCAAAGCCAGTTCAGCCGGTTCATTAGCCACCCAATGTCTCGAACAGACTGTTTGCTAAACTCACCTCTTGTTTGACTTTCATTTGTAATTTTACTGAACAAGCTCATTGTGTTTGTCTCCTAGCTGACCCAGAAAGATACGTTGGTAACCCTGTTTGATAATCGGACGTGGGCAAAGCAAGGTGTTGCGGAGGAATTTGATTACATTGGAATCTCAGAGGCCTGGAAAAATCCTCGAGCAAATGTCTTTGTGACACTAGTGACATTCATTCTGATGAAGGTGGGCCTATAATAAAAATTTTCTAACAGTAAATGTAAGCAACGTGGAACATTTTAAAAGTAAGAGGACAGCAGCTGTCCTTCACCCTTAATGTGAGTGTTGCCAATATGAAGCAAGGAGCAGCTTGTTGCTGTTAATCTTCCCTCGGGCATTCCTGAAGCCTACAGTAGGAAATGGAGCCTTTCTCCCACCTCTTGTTTTGGGAAAGAGCTCCAGAGTTTTAATTACATTCCCCAAGTCTCTTTCAAAATGACAGACCTTGGTAAGAATTTATACTACTTTTCAGAGTCATTTTTACATAAAAGCCTTAAGCTGTTTGCTTTTATGACTGTGATTCCTCAAGGTCCAGATCCATTAATGCCAATCTTATGTGAATTACTCATTGAAAACTGTTTGCATCAAAGCTGTCTGTTCACCTGCATGACCAGGCACACATGTACGGTACTTCAGTGGCTGCAGTTTCAAGGCTTCAAAGGATTCAACAATTGATGCTGGATATCTGAAAACAAAAATAAATAGAAAATGCTAGAAAGCTCAGCAGGTCAAGCAGCATTTGAGGAAAGAGAAATAGAGTTAACTTTTCAGCTCAAAAAGAATGCAAATTAGTTTTAAATTTCCAAGAGTGTGGGGAGAGATAGATGGAACAAAGGGATTATCTCTGAGTGAGGCTTAGATGCAATCATCCAGTTGATAAATTAACAAGGGTTGCCCATGCATACATGAGAGAATATGATAAAGGAAAATGTGAACAATGAAATGAAAGTAGTCTTAAAAAGAGAAAATTTTCATAGGAACATCAAAGCTGCAAACTGCAGTGGTATAGGAAGTGCCCGGTTGGTCAAGTGTTTCTCAGAACGAGAGAAATAGAAGTTCTACACCTTCCCCACCAGGTACACTTTCCTTTTCCTCCTTTCAGTATTCTGAAGGCGAGTGTTCCCATCGCATGTCCTTGATCCACACACCCATCTCTACCGGCAAGCCTTCCCTTTCCAGCATTTTCCCATGCAGCTAAGAGGAAATGCAACTCCTGTTCCTTTACCTTGCCCCCTTCCATTTTCCTGAGACCCAGGCAAGCCTTTCAGATGAAGCACGTGCATTTGTTTCAACCTGGTACACTGCATTCCTTGTTCTCAGCATGGTTGCTTTTACACAGGTCTGGGTGACTGCATGTTGCAATGGCTGCATTCAGTCAGGAGGCAACTTGACCTTCTGGTTGCCTACCTCTTTAATTCTCAGCCATGTTCTCACTCTGAATTATCTATTGCACTGTCGGAACATCACCCAACCCAAGCTTAAGGAATAGGGCAATATATTCTTTCTAGGCATTTTGCAGCTTTTCAGATTTAATGTTGAATTTAACTACCTCGGGTACCTCAAATAATTTTTATCAGAATTGCCCAGTTCTGCTGTGGGTCATCATCAGTAATATTAGCCCATTTTTTTCTCTGTCCATCAACAGTACTTGACCAGCTGCATATTTCCTATATCTCTTTTTTCATATCCCTTTCTTTATTTTTAACTTCTAACTGCCCTCATTAACCTATCAATGCAGTGACTCCATTTACAACTTGTACCCACCACAAACCACACCTCGCCCTATCTAAGATATCCCCTTTGCCCTATCCATCTCTCTCTCTCACCTTTTCCTTTTTCTCTTCCCCAGTTCTGATACAAGATTAACCTTTTTTTCCCTTTTGTCACAGATGCTGCTTGATCTGTTTAATGTTTCTAACACTTTCTCTGTTTATTTTGCAAGGATTCAAAATTTTGTGCCCTAGGCAGACACAAAACAGCATTAAATGTTTTTTTTCTATTAAATATATTTGTCAAGATCTGTAGCTGAAATTGTTTTGTGACTTTATTACAAGTCATTCTTGAGTTGATATTAATTTCAAAACATTGAGTATAGCCAAAATTGAGATCAGGATTTTTTTTAAATGTACAGAGCTTTGAAGTAGGGTACAAGCCAGTTGTTCAGGTGGGGGGGTTTTGAAAACAGTAATGGCACCAACTTCTTGATCTGCACTGTGTCTTATCTTTATGACTTGAAAGGTAGTAAATGCACAGTCTTTGGCATTTTTATGTATGGCATAGCTCTACCTGACCCACAGAGTCCAGCATCATGAATCCCCTGGATAAAGCTGCGTTCCTTTTCCAAGAGTGACTGACTCTGATTTTCATGCATCTGAGAATCAGTTGCTAGTTTTAAGGTGTATTTCTGGTGTAGACCTCTGCATTAGCAGTCTATTGATCACTAGCATGGCACCAATTGCCTGGGCTGCTCTCAGCTCTGGCCTTTCTCAGCGTTATGCCTACTGCTTTTTCTGTTTCCCTGAATCAAATGACTATCAATATAACTACCTCTGCGCTCAGGGATGTGGATTATTCAAATTTCTTCCAGTGACACGATGGTATGATCAAAGATGCTGCCTTCAGAGTTCATCATTAGCTTGCAATGACCGTGACTGTACATTGAACTTGGGGCAACACTGCTAGTGTTAACCTCTTCAGCTGCCTGCCTCTTGTTGCCTCACACTGTGCTGTTCCTCAGAGCATTCCAGATTAGACAGAGTTGTAAGCATCGGGCAGCATTGCCACTGTCACAATATATGCCCACCTCCTTTAATAGTGCAGGCTGGCTTCAGTGTGGTGCCTGCGTCTCGTGCCATTGACCACCTGCAGAGGCATGCAGATAGTGAACAGCACGGCTAGCACTGGCTGCACACAGCATCTTGCAAATGGTTAGATGTGCTGCCTGTATCAGAGCCAACAGGCACAGCTTAATCATTCATCTCAAACCTATGTCATTTTCACAGGCTATCAAACTTGGCTCACTGCAAACTGGATGCTGAAAACAAAAATCCAAACAATTATATTCACAGTATAATAAAGGCACTAGAAAGAAATTGAAAGTTCTACCTTGTGTCTAAATCTCAATCTGTATAAAGAAAGATTGTATGCTTCTTTCATAATATCTCCAATGAGAAGTGCTATGTTAAAGCAATAATTTTTGCATTGTCTAAGCAAGTAATCAGACCTCACTAGCAAAACCTTCCAAATGTTTCCCAAATTACTGGAAGCCACCAATTAAACAAAATATTGCATGGGATATGGTTTCAGTGATAGATGGCAAATGGAGTCCAAAATTACCTCAGAGGTTTAACCAGTGTTGAAGGAAAAGTTTTTACTTTGTAATAAAGGGGAAAAGCCCTCATGGGGTTATAATTTTATTTCTGTTCCAAATGGCTTTATAATTGCTTATTTATTTGTCAGCTTCGACTTGGTTCTGGCTCCTCTTTGTGTAATTTAGAGTTGTTGAGGGTGTAAATGTCCTCCCTAAAATGAAACTAATTATACATGCCTTTGATTTACTGCTGATTCCAACTGACGTCAGTCACAGCAGGCTTATAACTGCCTGATTATTGCAGCCCTGGTATTAATACTTTGTCAGATTTTGGAGCTTGTGTGAAGTTACCCTGCAGGTTGTGCTTGTAATTAAACAAGGCTTGAAACATGACTTTAAGCCCAATAAATGAAAGCAGCTTAGCATATGCAGTTATTAAGAATCCCTAACAAGAGGTGAAGTGCGAAGGCTAATTATGTGGAAATACCATAGAGTCGTTGAAAGACAATGTATTTGTAAAATAAGATGGTTCAAATTTAGCATGTGTTGTGTTTAGTAAAATAAAGGCATGCCATTGGAATGTAGGGAAAATAGCTTTTACAAGGCATAGTAAAGAGTGAACATTTTGCCATTTCAGCTTTAATGTATAAGCATGATTCTATATATCTGGTTGCTGCATTTGGCTTCCCCAGTCGGCACATTCTGATATTTTTATGACAGGTTTTATTATAACAGCATCCATGCACTTCCCCAAAAGTATAAGGGAAGTTGGACACTGAGACCAAAAAGAAAATAATCGAAATGATTGCCAGGGTTGGAAAGGCTTATTCTGTGCAGTATCTCAATCAATCGATCAATAAATATTGAATCTGTATTTTAGACGTGGCCTTAAAGGGCAAGGCTTTAGACTGGAAGTTTCAGGACAAGGAACTGCGTCTTTGGATGCTTACAATTCAGGTTATGGATATGGGAAACTCAAGAACTGCGGTGTCAGAGGAACCACTGACCTACAGATATGATTGGAGCAAGGAATCAAGGGATTTAAACAGAGGACTCGAATGCAATCTTAAGAAATCGAAGGTCTGAGTATCAATTAAGTTAAGGGTCATGGCAAGTGAGATTGATGAAGAAGGAAAGTAATAAATGTGCTGAGGGTTGTGTGGCAAAGATTGAAGCCTGATCAAGATTCAAAAGGAAGCTAAAGAAATTAAGTGTTTCAGTGAGGGATAATTTTGGAAACCAATTTTGGGCTGGGTGATGTTATCAAAATCTTAGTGACAAGGAATAATGGTTTTATGTTCTGTGTTGGAGTGTTCACATAAATAGGCTGGTAAAACAAAAGCAGGGTTTAACAATGAGTGTACCTAATATTGTGGTCATTGAAATACACAAGACCAGGAATCTGTTCATTCCTCTGAGAGTCATAAAAAATGGAAACAGGTCATCCATATTAATCCCATCTTCTAGCACAGCCATTTTTGGTGAAAATGTGCCTCCCCGGAGCACCTCAACGTCTGTCATACTTCATCCTATATTACTGTCCACTCGTTTTATCTACTTCTGTTAAGGGGGAAAGTTTCCTCTAGTCTAATAATCCTAATTATACCCCCATAATTTTAAATAACTCAGTCACATCTGCTGCTAGCCTTCTCCACTCCAGTGAAAACAGAGCTAGCCTCTCCAGATTCTCTCTATAATTGAAATGTTCTATCCCAGATGACATCCCCCTCTTCTCCAGCACAATCACATCTTTCCTGTGGTGTGGTGGCCAGAACTGCATGTCGAAAGCACCAAACTTGTTAATCACGCCACCTCATACAACACAAGAGTTTCTGCAGATGCTGGAAATCTTAGAGCAAGACACAGAAAGTGCTGGAGGAACTCAGCAGGTCTGGCACCATGCTTGTTCCCCTCCATAGATGCTGTCTGACCCTGGAGAGTTCCTCCAGCATCTTGGGTATGTTAATCGTGCCACCAACAATCTCACCCAGAGCTCTGGCATTGGAGAGGGTCCAGAGGAGGTTCACAAGGATGGTTCCAGGAATGAAAGGGTTACCATACCCATGGCTCCAGGTCTGTACTCACTGGAATTCAGAAGGATGAAGGGGGATCTCATTGAAACCTTTTGAATGCTGAAAGGCCTAGACAGTAGATGTGGAAAGGATGTTTCCCATGGTGGGAGAATCTAGGACAAGAGAGCACAGTCTCAGGATAGAGGGGCGCCCTTTCAGAAACAGAGATGTGGAGACATTCCTTTAGTCAGAGGGTGGTGAATTTGTGTAAATTGTTACCACAGGCAGCTGTGGAAGCCAAGTCTTTGGGTGCTTAAGGCAGAGAGTGATAGGTTCTTGATTGGACATGGCATCAAAGGTTATGGGGAGAAGGCCGGGAACTGGGGTTGAGGAGGAGATTAGGAAAAAGGATCAGCCATGATTGAATGGCGGAGCAGACTCGATGGGCCAAATGGCCTAATTCTGCTCCTATGTCTTATGGTCTAAACAACAGGAGACCCAGCACTGAACCCTTTGGCACACTCTGATCATAGGTCTCCAATCTAAAAAAAAACTCCCCTCCATATTCACTTTCTGACTCCCTTCCACTCTTATTTCAAATTGCTAGCTCCTGTTGTGCTTTACCCTTATAGTTCCAGCATTGCTTTTTCCTCCTCTCCTCAGCTACAATTCACTTTCATTCATGTCCCACCTGACATTTCAGCTGTGCTTGATCAGCCTTGGCTATCTTCTCTGTCATTCAGACTTGCCTTCTGTTTTTACCATCCCTGTTTAATTTCTTACCTCTTCCAAATTTTGATGAGAGCTCTGAAATGTTAACTCTTTCTCTCACCACTGATGTTTGTCTAACCTGCAGAATATTTTCAGTATTTTAATAATTCCATTATTGCCTTTCAATAGCACTAAAACGGCACTGTGTAGGTTGTCACATTGTCACATCAGGATCAAGAACTTCAATTGTGAAATTCACAGAGGGGTTGTTGGGTTTCCCTGTACATTGATGCGTTAAAACAGATATTAGTTCTTGCAGTTCTTGGCTTTTAGCCCAGCAGGTGTGCTCACTGAAGCCAAAGAACAGTGCAAGCAGCATTCTTCCAGCCAACTATACAGGTGATTCGAGGAAGATCAATGAGAGAAGTTCTTTGAGCAGGGAGGCAATGGAGATCATTCAGGACTACAGTTTCCCATTTCTGGTCTCTGTAACCACATGTTAACAAAGGTCTCGATAAGAACAGGAGTGTGGTCTGTGAATCCCTTGTTCTTGGAGAAGTGGACAGTGTGGGGAAAATGCTAGTGCCCACTTCCCCCCTGCTTGCAAGCTGAAGGTAAATTTGGCATGTGGAGAGGAGATCACCCAGTGACATGTGGAGAGATGTAGCTGGGCAATCTCTTTAATGGAACAATTAGCAATGAACTATGAGACATGGTAACGATCAAGAGCAGCAAATTGTAATATGCCAAAATCTCAGAAGCAGACAATCACGGTGATTTTGGCCTCTAAGAGGAACCTAACACTCAAGGTTGTGTTGGGGCTAATCAGATGTCGCAGATATCAAAGTTGATAAAGAATGCAGATGAGTATCGAAAAAAACAGATCTGAAACACCTTTTCCTTTCCCAAGTTAACAAAAAGCCCTCTCTTTTCAGAACGGTGAAGTTGAAACTTCACTGCAGATGCAATTCATTGCTTCATGATTGATGTTATTTGGTGAAGTTTTATTCTGGGGAGAAAGGTCCTAGGGCAATCAAAATTCTGGGTGAAAAGTTAGCACTTGTATGTCCTGGTGTTAAAGCAGTACTTCTCTATTCTAACACCACATGGCTTTTTTTTTCAACCATTTCTAAGCCATTGTGTCTGTTTACTTCTGAGCTCCGAACTTACTGGAGGGTAAAATAAAAGATAGCAAAGAAGGAAATAGACAATATTTCTGACCTGCTGTTGTTTTCATTTTTTAGACCAAGCTGAGGATTGAAGATCAGTGTGGAAATTCCCTTTCTCTAACTCCTGCACTTTGCCAAATATCATGGTGGGCATACAGAAAGTGGTGTGATTGGTCTTGCACTGAAGTAGATGATTCATTGCACTGTTCAGTCTTTATTATGAACACAGAAACAGGTGGTCACTCACTTGGGTCTGGTCCAGAGTAGCTGATGGATTTCAACATTAGTACCAAGTTGATGTTGATGTATTCTATTAATATTACCTGCTCACTTGGATGCAAACAGCAATTCCCCTTAGTGTTACAAAAAAAAACAGTTTCATTAGGGCATGAGGATTATTTATTTATTTAAAATACCACGGAAAGAAAAACTTCACATTTTTGAGTGTTTGATAGTTCTCGGGCTTTCCTGTTGTTATTCATAAATTCTCTCCCTGGTTGCCACAGCAACTTGCAAATTATAGTTCCACTGGAGCAGAGTTGAAAATAAGCAGTTTTATGACATGCCTTTCTTTTCAGATGCATCTTGTTCATAGGTATAGCTCTGTTGTGGTTAAATCAGCGGTGATTAAAGCTCGCTCAGATTCTGAGTTTAAGTCTAGCTCCAGACAGTGGAGCAGAAAGGCTCAGGTAGCCATTCCAATACAGTACTGAGGGTGCAACACACATCAAAGTTGCTGTTGAACGCAGCAGGCCAGGCAGCATCTCTAGGAAGAGGTGCAGTCGACGTTTCAGGCCGAGACCCTTCGTCAGGACTAACTGAAGGAAAAGCTAGTAAGAGATTTGAAAGTGGGACGGGGAGGGGGAGATCCAAAATGATAGGAGAAGACAGGAAGGGAAGGGATGGAGCCAAGAGCTGGACAGGTGATTGGCAAAAGGGATATGAGAGGATCATGGGTCAGGAGGCCCAGGGAGAAGGAAAAGGAGGAGGGGGGGAAACCTAGAGGATGGGCAAGGGGTATAGTCAGAGGGACAGAGGGAGAAAAAGGTCTCCTCCCTCTGTCTCTTTGACTATACCCCTTGCCCATCCTCTGGGTTTCCCCACCTCCCTTGTCTTTCTTCCCGAACCTCCTGTCCCATGATCCTCTCATATCCCCTTTGCCAATCACTTGTCCAGCTCTTGGCTCCATCCCTCCCCCTCCTGTCTTCTCCTATCATTTTGGATCTCCCCCTCCCCCTCCCACTTTCAAATCTCTTACTAACTCTTCCTTCAGTTAGTCCTGACGAAGGGTCTCAGCCTGAAATGTCAGCTGTACCTCTTCCTAGAGATGCTGCCTGGCCTGCTGCATTCACCAGCAACTTCTATGTGTGGTGCTTGAAATTCCAGCATCTGCAGATTTCCTCGTGTTTGGGCAGTATTGAGGGTGTACTGCATTGTCAGAGATGGTCATTTGTTTGTGATATTAAACTGACTCAGTCTTCACTATCAAGTGGACGTAACAAATTCCATGTTGATATTGTAAAGGCCAGTACTTATTCCTCAACTATTGTGTTAAAAATAGTTCACTTAGTTATCACAATGGTGTTTGTGGGAACTTGCTGGTTTCCTTATATTGCATTATCTTTGTGGTAACATTTCGAAAATATGTAATCCTTGGCAAACCACTTTGGAGTATTCTGAAAGGGTCAGGAGTTGGTGCTAGGTAAATGCATTCTTTCTACATGGTGTTACATTGTGCAGATCGATACTCTACTCTAGATCTGCATTCGAAGAGCAAAAACAGTAATCTCACAAATGTACATTCTGATTCCCAGGGAATTAAATGCACGAACAAAGATGCCAAATTTGAATGCCTAAGGATGAAAGATGCCATCAGTAATCATTATAAAATAAGTGCTCATTTATAACGAACAGAGGATACAAAATTTAAAAACAAAAGATACAGCGAGCCTGTAGTCAGCTATGGTATTACAGACACCAAATATAAACACATCACCTCCAGTGAAAGGAATCTAGGCATTGTAAATTGTCCCTAAAGAAATAGTTGGGACTTAGCCTTCCTTTCAATTATCTAGAAAAGTCTTTGAACAATTTCCCTGATGTTGTGGGATTTGAACTTGAGTCTCTGGATCAGTGGATTCTACTCTTGTAGCTACAGTAATACTGTACTGTAATGTTGCTTTTCCTTAAAAAAATGTATGCTCTGGACCCTCAAAATTAGTCTATCAGTGCTGAGTAGTTTATATGAAACACAGAATTCATTTTGAATAATTTCAGAAATCTATTTGCAGCCTACGCAACCCAAGTGATAAAACTATCATCTCAAGCGTGAATACAAAATCCTATAATAGTGCAAATTTGACTCAAAATATGTTAAACCTTGAGACATGATTCTTTTGGAACGATGTGCAGATGTCAGGTTTTCTTTAACAGCCATAGATTTTACAACTATGCATAACAGTCTAAACTATTGTGTAATGGTTGTAAAAGAGCAGGAAACTAAATGGGAGAATGATGTAAATTTACACATTAGTCATATTAATATCCATACGGTATTGATGGCCAGTGCAACTATTCTAAGCAATATGAAGTGCACTTAACACTATATTGCAGAGAATTTTGAACTACTTGGATTATTGCTGTGATAAATTGCAATTAGAATTACGAATCAGAGTAGCTATTACATCATTGCAGCAGATCTTGGACAGCAGAGCTGCAAGCATCAGCTTCCTCAGGAAATGAATTTTCATACGCATGATTATAGTTGTTGGACTTGGCACCTAGCTGTTCTAACCACAGGACACCCTGATGTTGAAGCATCTTTGAACTGTCTATCATTGTGTTAACTCTTGCCCTCCTGGTGCAGTGAGGGTTTTATTTGTTATTAATTGGCACTTTGGAGCTCAAATTCCTAGTTAGTTTAAGACAGGGTAAGTTTATTTTTTTATTGAGTAATTCATTGAATTATTGGTCATAAATGCATTAAAATAGAAGATAATTGTAAAAATGCTAGCAAATAAATAGTGGGCATGTTTAAAGGAGTGGTTTTTCACAGAACTTGGAATATGGGACAGGAATGTGGAGTGGGGGCTGGAAGAGAGCGAAAGGTTACAGAGTCACCATGAAAAATGTAGAACTGTAAAATGGAAGGGAAAAATCTATAAAAATAAGAGACTCTGGAAATCCAGAGTAACTTGCACAAAATGCTGGAGGAACAGGTCAGGCTGCATCTATGGCGAGGAATAAACAGCTGACGTTTCAAGCTGAGATTCTTCATCAGGACTGGAAAGGAAGGAGGAAAAAGCAAGAATCAGAAAGTGGGGAAGGGGAAGGAATACAAGCGGGCAGGTGATAGGTGAATCCAGATGAGGGGGAAGGTTTGTGCGTGGGGGTGGGGGATGAAATGGGAAGCTGGGAGGTGATAAGGTGGAAAAAGTAAAGGACTGAAGAACAAGCTGGCAGTGGAGAAATACCTGTATCGTTGCTGAACATAACACTTTGAAGTGATTACAATATAGTTTCAGATCCATTAGCCCTGAAATTCTATCTCAGAGGTTGAATATTGTGATAATAGTACAAGAATATTGAAATCACATTCAGTAACCTATGGGTACAGAATTGAAAGTTGTGTGTCTTACAGAACATCGCAGAAGATTGGCTAGCTCAACCTTAATCACTTCATGCTTTCAGAATTTACCCACATCATTAAATGAAAATATAACTGAGAAATCTGATGGATGTACAGTTATATTTATATAATTATATTTTTCAATAAATTACTTGATCTGATTTTAAACTCAACAATGTTTTAGGTCACATTACTTTACACCATGGTTTTAGTGTATGATTTGTAAGACAGAATTGTTAAGGAGTGATATTAGGTTAGGTTAACCTGTATGGTTAGAAATTCTGGGTTTCAGGTGCTGTTTTAATTATCCTGAAATAGTTTCTGAGTCCGTGCCTACCACCCTAAGACATAGCAGCAGAATTGGACCATTTAGCCAATGCTTTGCCATTCGATCGAGGCTGATTTATTAACCCTCTGAAAACCATTTTCCTGCCTTCTCTCCATAACCTTGCTAATCAGGAATCTATCAATCTCTGCTTTAAATATACCCAATGACTTGGCCTTCACCGCCATCTGAGACAATCCATTCCACGGATTCACCACCCGTTGGCTAAAGGAATTGCTCCTTGCATGGTTAGACCACACTTGGAATGTTGTATTCAGTTTTGGTTGCCTCATTATAGGAAGGATGTAGCAGTTTTAGAGATTTACCAGGATGCTGCCTGGATTAGAAAACATGTCTTACCAGGGTAGGTTGAGCAAGCTAGGGCTTTTCTCTTTGGAGCGAAGGAGAATGACAGGTGACTTGATAGAGTTGTACAAAATGATAAAAGGCATCGATCGAGTGGTTAGCCAGAGACCTTTTTCCAGGGCATAAATGATTAATACAAGGGGGCAGAGCCTGCCTTAATGACTGTCGTCCAATAGCACTTATGTCCACTGTGATGAAGTGATTTGAGGGGTTGTTCATGAAGCTTATTAATTCCTGCCTGAGGAGTTACTTGGATCCACACCAAAGTGCCTACTGCCACAACAGGCCGATAGCAGATGTCATCTCACTGGCTCTTCATTCAGCTCTGGAACCTCTGGACAGTGCCGATGAATACATCATGATGCTCTTCATTGACTACAATACGACATTCCAAACCATCATCCCTTCAAAACTAATCACTAAGCTCCAAGATCTGAGACTTAATACCTCACTGAGCAACTGGATCCTCGATTTCCTCATTTGCAGAGCTGAGTCAGTTTGGATTGGCAACAACATCTCCTCCACAATCACCATCAGCACAGGTGTACCACAAGGCTGTGTGCTTAGAACCCCCCCCCCCACCCCTCCCAATTACTCTCCTCGTGCCTACTATTGTGCAGCTGAGCATAGCTCAAATGTCATACTTAATTTGCTGACAACACTGCTTTCGTTTGTTGATTCAAAGATGATGCCAAATCAGTATATTGAAAACGTGGTCGAACCGTGCCACACCAACCACCTCTCACTCAGCAAAACCAAAGAGTTTATTATTGACTACAGAAGGGAGAATCTGGAGGTCCATGAGCCTGTAATCATTAGTGATTGGGGATGGGGAGGGTCAGCAACTTCAAGTTCTTTGGTGTTAGACAAATCAGAGGATTTGTGCTGTGACCAGCGCACAAGTGCCGTCATAATTTGTCGTCCTATGCACACTGGGTGTTTGGCACTCTTTATTAATGTATATATTTTTTCGTGAATTCTATCGTATTTCTTTATTTTCACATAAACGTCTGCAAGAAAATTGAATCTTAAGGTAGTATATGGTGACATAAACGTACTATGATAATTAAGGTGACTGGAAAATCAGAATCAGGTGTAATATTGCCGGCATACATCATGTGATTTGTTGTTTAGTGTCAGCAGTACATTGCAGTGCATAATAATAAAAACTATACGTTACAGTGAGAAGTATCTATGGATAAAAATATAAATTAAATAAGAAGTGCAAGAAATGAGGGAAAATTACTGAGGTCGTGTCCATTGGGTTCATTGTCCATTCAGAAATCTGATGATGGACGGGTAAAACTTTTCCTCAAACATTTAGTGTACATCTTCAGGCTCCTGCACCACCTCCTTGTTAGTAGCAATGAAAAGCAGACATGGCTTAAGTGATGTGGTCCTTAATGCTAGATGCTGCCCTTTCGAGGCATTGCCTTTTGAAGGTGTCCTGGATATCGGGGAGGCTGGTGCCCATGATGGAGCTGGATGAGTTTACGAGTTTCTGCAGCTTTTTCCGATCCATGCAGTGACCCCCTCCATACCAGATGGTGATGCAACAAGTTAGAATGCTCTCCACAGTACATCTGCAGAAATTTGTGAGAGCCTTTGGTGACATACCAAATCTCCTCAAACTCCAAATGAAATATAGCAGCTGCTATGTCTTCTTTGTAATTGCATTGATATGTTGGGCCCAGAGTGAAGCCTCAGTGATGTTGATGCCCAAGAACGTGAAACTCCTTTCCCTTTCCACTTGTGATCCCTGAATGAGGGCCAGTGTGTGTTTCCCTCAGCCTCCCTTTGCCAAAGTCCACAAGCAATTCCTTGGTCTATCTGACATTGAATACAGGCTGTTGTTGCAACCACCACTCAACCAGCTGATCTATATCGCTCCTGTACGCCCCCTCATCACCATCTGAAACTCTGCCAATGGCTATGTCATCAGCAAGTGTATAGATGGTGCCTGGGCTGCGCCTAGCCACACAATCATGAGTGTAGGAAGAGTGGAGTCGTGGGCTAAGCGCACATCCATGAAGTACACCAATGCTAATTCCATCAGTGAGGAGGAGATGTTATTTCCATCTGCACAGACTGTGCTATCTCGTTGACAAAGTCAAGGATCCATTTGCAGTGGGGTGTACAGAGGCCCAGGTTTTGGAACTTGTTGATTGGAATTAAGGGTATGATTGTGTTGAACACTGAGCTGTAATCAATAAACAGCAACCTAATGTACTGCGGGTACTACTATTGTCCAGGCAGATCACAGGGTCACCAGATGCCGCAGGGATTCGTATGTGTATAATTTTATTCTACCTTTTGAAGTGTGCATGAAAGATGTTGACCTCGTCTGGCAATGAAGCATCACAGTCATTCATGATGTTGAGTTTCGCTTTGGAGAAAATAACGGCCTGCAAACCCTGCCAGAATTGACGTGCATCCAGTTCCGTCTCTAACCTCAGTCAGAATTGTTTTCTCACCCTTAAAATAGCCTTCCATAGGTTGTACCTGGACATCTTGTATAGTTCTGGATGAACAGTCTTGAATGCCATGGATCTAGCCCTCAGCACACTACAACCTCCTGGTTCATCCGCTGCTTTTGGATTGGGTATGTCCAGTACGTTCTCAAAGGCACAAACTCATCCACACAGGTCTCGGTGAAGTCGGTGACAATTGTCGTATATTCATTCAGACGTGAAGATGAATCCCTGTGTATTGTCCAGTCCACCGACTCAAGGCAGTCCCGTCAGTGCTGCTCTGCCTCCCTTGACCATTCCTTCTTGGTCCTCATCAGTCTTTGGTCTCTACCTATATGCTGGGAGTAGAAGTACAGCCAGATGATCAGATTTTCCAAAGTGTGGGTGTGGGATGGCTCGGTAAGTGTTCTTGATGGTGATATAACAGTGTGTGGGCTCCTCTGGTTCCACAGGTGTATGTTGGTGGTAATTGTTCAGAGGCTGCTTCAAGCTGGCCTGGTTGAAATCCTCCACAATGATAGGGAGAGCATCAGGGTACTCTGTTTTGTGCCTGGTGATTACACTGCTCAGCTACTCCAGTCCCTGCCTGGCCTTGGCCTGAGGTGGAATGTACACCACTACCAGGTCGATGGTGGAAAACTCCCTCAGCAGATGAAATGGACGACTGCTAGATGTTCCATGTCGGATGAGTAGGTCTGTGACAGAACCGCCACATTTGTGCACCACGATGAGTCATCGTAAAACATACTCTGCCTCCTCTATCTTTAAAAGACTGAGCTGCCCTGTCTTTGTGTCGAACGGTGAAGCCACCAGGCTGCAACGCTGTGTCCAAAATTGCTGGTGTAAATCAGAGTTCACAGCAGACCCTGATGTCCCTCTGGCACAGCAATCTTGCTCTGAAGTCTTCAGTTTTATTTTCCAGAGACTGTACATTTGCCAACAGATCATCTGGAATGGAGTCTCAAGCCTCTGCATTTCAATCATAGACTGACGCACCATCCCCAATTCTGTTTTCTGAAAGGGGAGTCTGCCCTCCAAGGTTCATCGATTTTGAGTATAGATAGATTTTTTTTAAAGTTTTAGAATGGTGCTGCTTATTGAAGTACCCATGGCTGAGACTGCAGATTTCATCTGTAGTAGTCCTAAACAGGAATATTTGGTCATCTCTATTGGAGCTGCAGTCGAAGATTCACCACTTAATGAGGCCATGTTAATATATGGAGGTAAGTATAGGGGAGATGTCAGAGGTATGATTTTTACACAGAGAGTGTGAAGTACCTGGAATGCATTGTCATGGTGCTGTTAGAGGCAGATACAGTACATTAGGGACATTTAAGAAACCATTAGATATCCAGATGGGTTAGAGGAAAATTGAGGGCCATGTAGAAGGGAAAGAGTAGATTGATCTTGGAGTAGGTTAAACGTTTGGCACAATATCTTGGAGCACAGAGCCAGTTCTGTGCTATAGCATTCTATGTTCCATCTCTGTTCTAAAGGGGTATTCTGAGGCTGTGCCCTCTGATCCTGGGCTCAGCTACTATTGAAAATATCTATACATTACATTACAGCTATATGAGACCTTGGTCAGACCCCACTTGGAGTACTGTGTTGAGTTCTGGTCACCTCACTACAGGAAGGATGTGGATACTATAGACAGAGTGTAGAGGAGATTTGCAAGGATGTTGCCTCAATTGGACGGCATACTGGGGAAATTCTAGGCAGTTTCTAGAATAGGTTACATGGTCGGCACAACATTGTGGGCCGAAGGGCCTGTAATGTGCTGTAGGTTTCTATGTTCTATGTTCTATTTCTCCACGTCCAGTCTATTTAGGCCTTTCAGTATTCGATAGGTGTCAATGAGATACGTCCTCAATCTTCTAATGGGCATGGAGCCAGCAAACACTCCTTACACGTTAACCCTTTCATTACCAGGATCAGAGAGTCCAGATCATGGACCTCCTCTGGACTCTCTCAATTGCCAGCGTATCCGGGGCCCAAACTGCTCACAATGTTCTAAATGTCTTCTGACTAATGACTTGTAAAGTGTCACATCCATGCTTAAAATGAATGTCAACATTGCATTTGCCTTCCTCACTACCAACTCAACATGTAAGTTAATATTTGGAGAATCCTGCACTAGAACACCCAAGTCCCTTTGCAACTCCAATTTCTAAATTTTCTTCCCGTTCAGGAAATAGTCTACATTCACCTTTGTTCCTTCTCCCAAAGTGCATGACGGTACATGTCCCTCTGCTGTCTTCCATCTGCCACTTCTTTGCCCATTCTCCTTATCTGTCCCTGTTCTTCTGCAGACTCCCTGCTTCCTCAATACTGCCTGCCCCTCCACCTTTCTTTGTATCATCCGCAAACCTGGCCACCAAGCCATCAATTCTGTCATTGAGATCATTGACATATAATATAAAAAGCGGTTTCAATACCAACCCCTGCAGAACACCAGTGGTCACTGGCAGCCAACCAGAAAAGGCTCCAACTCTTGAGTGATGAAACCCTCCTTCACTACGTATAAGTACTCTGTGTGGGTTTGGTAACCACAAAGTCATAAACTCAAATGAAGACGTCAAGCCCCATCCGATATAGCCAGTTATTGATACCCTCACTAGAGGGAGGATATATTGTAATACCCAATCATCAAAGACTAGTTCACTTCTCCATTTCTCCTCCATGGCATGTTTAGCTGCCAATTCCATTGATTTGAACAGTTTGTTCCCCCTCCCTACCAAGGAGAAAACACTTCCAGCTAACAAAGTGGTTTAAACACAGTTCATTTTTACTGAGACACATTTAAATCCAAACAACATTCATAACTCAGGAGATTTCCCTTATCAAAGAGTTCCAAAACAAACTATTTCTAAAACACAATGGATTTCTAAAACACAGGTACAATTAAAGACATACCCATGAGCCCCAGACAAACCAGTCATCCGTTGCAGAAATCGAAGGCAGAGCAATGGATTCTAGTTCACCCCATGTTTTTGTCATGCATCTTGATGTTCCTGGACTATTCCTAAAAATCCTGACCTGTTCTCTAAATTTATGTTGTTTCTTCACCACTTGGACGACTTCACACGTGTGATATTCTTTCAGATACCTCTCAACACAAGTGAAAGTTTCTGGAGACAAAGTTCCCACAGTTACTGCTGTGACGTTGACTGCATGAGTATACGAACTTCCCAAATGTAAACAGATCTGTTGTTCATGCATTAAATGGTAATATTAATGTAGTCTACAAGCTTTATTGAACTAAACAACTTAGCCAGCATTGTTTATTTTGAAATAAGCCAGATTAAAACTTCCTGTTTAAGATGACACTACTGAAGGCGAATGACAGCTTACTTCAGTACTGAAGGCAAGCGGTAGTTCGAAAGGCAAGAAATTCGACTAAAAACATTATTAAATACACCTTTCCTGAAGTGAATTCTGGTTAACTATCACCACAGACAATGAAGTGGTGAATGAAGGCGAAGCAAATTCAAGAGATGAGCCATATTGATGCATCGCAAAATTGGTGCAGGTGGAGTTGGAGCGAGTGATTCAGAGAGGAGAAGAGACTGGGGCGTTTTGATGCCTGCGTGCGAGGTTGAGATACACTACTCTGTCCGCGATGCTGAGGCTGTGAGACTGCCCTGGCTGCTATGCTTCACGGTGATTTGCCCCGCTATTAACAATGAACTGCTTGGTCTACTCCGAATCCTTGGGGATTCGGATCTATGGACTCAAATCAGTTCTGAATACTGTTGCTCACTTCTGTTGTTTTGCATGATTTATGTATTTTGCTCTTTCTCTGTGCATTGGGTGTTAGTATTTCTTTTTTTTAAATTGGGTTATTTCAGAATTCTTGATTTGTGGCTGCCTGTAAGTAGACAAATCTCAAGGTTGTATAATTTATACATTCTTTGATAATAATTGTACATTGAATCTTTGAATTAACATACCCCATAGTCTTGTACTGAAATTTTGAGCAATAGTCCAAGTGCTGTGAACCAGCAAGTGTGCTGTATAGATCGTGTTTGTTTGCAAAGCTGTCTTCTTAACTTCAAACTGATTACAGCTTTCCACTTACACTAAGAACTGAAAGCTGGTTCCTGTTTACAGCCAGAAGCTAAACAAAGAATATTGGTTAGAAATTTAACTTATTCAAAAATAGCACTTTGATCTTTAGAAATGTTAGCTATTAATGCTTAGAAAGCTGAGCTTGGCAAAACACGAGGCCCCATGGCCCAGAGACAGTAACTATCCATCACATGTGAAATTAGCTTGGATAGTATTAAACTAGTTTCTAATCAACATTAAATTACAATTGAGCATGAAATGACATCAAATAAACCAATTAATTTCAAAGCCATATGGATTGCTGATGTGGGAACCACAAATGTTGGAAACATTTGGAAAGTGCTCAGTTGGACCATCAATTTTGGTTAAAATCAATGCTACTGACAGCAATATCTAGGGAGCTGAAGTCAGTAAAGGTACTGATTGTGTGATAGATGTCCTAAGTGCATATATGTTCTGCACCTGCATGTTGATCAATCAAGTGTTTTCATTTACTACCTTCTTTAAAAAGAAAGTAAGATTAGCTTTATTTGTTGCATATGCATTGAAACATACAGTCAGATGTATTGTTTGCGTCAAATCAAATCAGCGAAGATTAGGCTGGGCACCCTGCAAGTATTGCCACACTTCCAGAGCCATCATAGCTTGGTCACAACTTGCTAACCCTAATCCATGCATGATTCGAATGTGGGAGGAAACTGGAACACCCGGAGGAAACACACGCTGTCACGGAGAAAACATACAAACTCCTTACAGGTGACAATTGCGTGTGTGATCAGTGATCGCTGGCACTGCAAGAATTTAAGCTATCTGCTGTGGTAATGTGCCACCCCCAATGAATATGCCTAGTGTCTATTAACAAGTGATTGTTGTTCAGGGGTTGTTGTGTCAATGTCCTGGAAATTTAAGAGTACCTGCAGATGCAAGTCGCCCAAGGTACAGTTTTCTCAAGAATGCATCACTGCAAAATTCTGCAGCACTCAAGCATGCTGAGGAGTGTCTGTTTCAAAGGTCTGTGCTCACTGGAGACAGCAGCTTAGATGCTGAGGGCTGGGCTGAGACAACAGTCAGGTGAATCAATACTTGAAGATTTTGCAGGGAGGGGATTGAAGATTAGTTGCAGGAAGTTGGTGGAGGTGCTGGGGTGAAGATGAATTGTTGAGAATCAGTGGAAACTCTGGTGGAAGACTACTGGGAGGTCAGCTGGAGGGATTGGGCTGGGAGACTGTTTTAGGCAGTGAGGTGAGGATCAATGTCCGGGGGTCAGCGGGGTAAAGGTGTGGGGGATGGTACTCGAGTGGGATTGCTTATTGAAGGGGCGGGGAAGAGTCTATAGTGAGGTCCATGAGCGGCTGATTCGAATGGAATTAGAATTGGTTTTGTTTACTATCATCACATGTACTGAGATACAGTGAAAACCTTGGCTGGCGTTTTGCTCGCACAAATCGTTACACAGTGCGTTGAGGTAGTTCAAGGTAAACACAATATCGTGCAGAATAAAGTGCAATAGCCGCAGAGGAAATGCAGTACAGAGAGGCAATAAGGTGCAAGATCATGACAAGGTGGATTGTGAGGTCAAGTATCCAACTATCGTACTAGAGAGACATTGAATAGTCTTATAACAGCGTGGTAAAAACTGCCCTTAAACCTGGTGGTTCTTGTTTTCAGGCTTTTGTATCTCTGCCCGATGAGAGTGATGAGAAATGAGGATGTCCGGGAGGGTGGAGTCCTTCATTATGCTGACTGCTTTACTGAGACAGCAAGAAGTTATAGACAGAGTGCGTGGAGAGAAGGCTGGTTTACTGATGTGTTGGCCTGTTCCTACAACTGTTTGCAGTTTCTTGCAAGTCATAGGCAGAGCAGTAGCTAAGAAAGAGCTGCCACATTGGTGTGAAGGTTACCTGAAGCTGGTTTGCATCAATAGACTCCATTATCCCTCTTCAGCATAGTCATAGTCATAGTCATACTTTATTAATCACGGGAGAAATTAGTTTTCATTACAGTTGCTCCATAAATAATAAATAGTAATAGAACCATAAATAGTTAAATAGTAATATGTAAATTATGTCAGTAAATTATGAAATAAGTCCAGGACCAGCCTATTGGCTCAGGGTGTCCGATCCTCCAAGGGAGGCGTTGTAAAGTTTGATGGCCACAGGCAGGAATGACTTCCTCTGACGCTCAGTGCTGCATCTCGGAGGAATGAGTCTCTGGCTGAATGTACTCCTGTGCCCACCCAGTACATTATGTGGTGGATGGGAGACATTGACCAAGATGGCATGCAACTTAGACAGCATCCTCTTTTCAGACACCACCGTGAGAAGTTCAGTTCCATCCCCACAACATCACTGGCCTTACGAATGAGTTTGTTGATTCTGTTGGTGTCTGCTACCCTCAGCCTGCTGCCCCAGCACACAACAGCAAACATGATAGCACTGGCCACCACAGACTCGTAGAACATCCTCAGCATCGTCCGGCAGATGTTAAAGGACCTCAGTCTCCTCAGGAAATAGAGACGGCTCTGACCCTTCTTGTAGAGAGCCTCAGTGTTCTTTGACCAGTCCAGTTTATTGTCAATTCATATCCCTGGGTATTTGTAATTCTCCACCATGTCCACACTGACCCCCTGGATGGAAACAGGGGTCACCGGTACCTTAGCTCTCCTCAGGTCTACCACCAGCTCCTTAGTCTTTTTCACATTAAGCTGCAGATAATTCTGCTCACACCATGTGACAAAGTTTCCTACCATAGCCCTGTACTCAGCCTCATCTCCCTTGCTGATGCATCCAACTATGGCAGAGTCATCCGAAAACTTCTGAAGATGACAAGACTCTGTGCAGTAGTTGAAGTCCGAGGTGTAAATGGTGAAGAGAAAAGGAGACATTATCCCTCTTCAGCATAATTAAAAGGCTGACCAGACAAACACTGTGAAGAGCTGCCTCTGTGTGCGTGTGTGTGTGAGAGCTCTCTGTACTGCCCTGATGTACGTTCGCCAATCCTGCAAATGGCTACTCTACATAAGCAATTGTGTTCCACACCATGCGGAGGATATGGACGCAAAGTTGTGGAATTCACAGATCTATAGCTATTGCTTAAGTGCCTAATTGGAAAGCTATTTTGAAATTTAACTGGATGCTAAAATCATGTTAGCCTGATGGGTTGAGAAAATGCTGCATGAGCTGCAACAATTGATAGAGACTGGGTTTTATCAGAATGTTTTTGAGGCCTCTTGGAAATGGGCTTTAAGTTAATGCACAACTATTTGACTAATTCCTCCTTGAAAGCAATTAATGAATTTGCTTCCATGATGTTACAACTTGCAGGAAAACCTTTTTCCCATGACTCATGGCTCTCTGATCAGTTATCTTAAACCTTGCCATTGGTTGGTATCTGGACCTAAGATTCTTCGATGTTCTTATCAGTGACTGGTATTTAAAAATTTTAGGAAACTTTACATCTGTTAGTTTCCTGCTTGGGAGACCTATAAGCAAAGGTGCAAGATCTGACTATTCCTGTATTAAATTGTTATGCTTTGTGATACTTTGTATTCCGATATGGGCCTGAAGTGAAACAGTTTCTCTCCCAGTAAATTCTGTGTAGTATATGAATCTTTGTGAAATTGAAGTCCACTCCATAGCCAGTCAAATTAATTATTCTTTAATCAGCAGAATATATTTTGTCATTCCAGGTCTCAGTGAAACAACATAAGGAACTTTCTGCAATGCATGTGTGATGTGCCTCATTAGGGTACACACCTTCCTTTTGTATCTTCTGAAACTATAACCAGAGTCCTTCCCAATATTGGCATTACCTCTACCCATCTGTGCACCATCCTAACTATATGATTATTTACAAGGGATCCTAGAATTCCCATGTCAGTGGCTGTGTGGTAGTAGTCAAATTCACAAGTGCTACAACGCTTTTAGTTGTTAGACCCACAACTGTCATAGAGACAGGTGTGGGCAATAAAATGCTGGTCATACTACACATCTCAAAACAAAATACATCAGGATTCATTCCCAGATAAACATGCCATGCACAATCTGTTATTAGTTGTTTTCCCAGAACCATCATAAAACAGCTGTGATGTCATAAAGTATTCCCTTTTTACAGCTATAAATGTCTTCCTTTTTAAATAACTGCTAGTCATCTCTTCAGAAATAGATACGTAGTTCATGATGCAGATCCAAACAGAATATTAAAAATACTTATAAGCATGCGGAACATGTTCGACAAAGTAATAACTGTGCATCATGAATTTTTTTTCTTGACCATTTTGAAAACACAGAAGAATAATGGTACATTATTACCCATTAGCAACCCCAGCATGCTGTGTAATCTATTCCTGAATATGAGCTACTTTTAGAATAGATTTCTCAGCTGCACCAGGAATTAAGTATTGGTAATAGCAGAGCCCAAGTAAATTTGCCTGATCCTTTTGTTTCACTGTTTTCATATAGACGTCTTAATGTAATTAATCTACAGAAAATTGTACAGGTGTATACAATCACATAGGTCAGCTGCAATAATGGAACCACTATGCACTACGGTGGAGGGAAGGGGTAGTACCAGTTAAACAGGATGTTTTATCCTAGTTGATGTTGAGCTCCTGGAGTATTGCTAGAGCTTACTAATCCAGGCAAATAAATGGTATTCCAGCATAATAAACCTAGTTTGTGTATTTTGTGTGTTGGACAGGTCTTACAATTTTGTAGTGTGAATAATACTTGCCACTTAACGGCCTCTACCTGAATTTGGACTTCAGCCACAACTATCTTCCTTTGTGCAGAGTATCAGTCGAGCCAATGCTGTGCTTTTCTCTTGATTTAACAGGGCTACTTGATACCACATTTGCTAAAGTGCCCCCTTGATGTCGAGAGCAGTAATTTTTAACCTCATCTATGAAATTCCATTATTTAGTTGTGTTTGAAAAATGACTGATGGGATCTGGAGCTGATGGTCCTGACAAAGCCCAATCCAGGTTATTGGTGGACCAATGTTGCTTGCTTTCATTACTTTTGCCGATGACTGGGAGTATTTTGAGTGAACTTGTGCTGCTCTTTGTTAACAGCACATACCTGGGAAAATTTTCCAGCCTCTCAGGAAGATGCTGGTTTTGTAAATGTTTGGAAGAGCACTGATCAAGGAAGGGCTCATTTCAGTATTTCAGTTGGAATGTGAGGATATACTGGACTACAAGGTTACACATTGTGGTGGCGTACATTTCTGTTGTTCATGTTGGTTTAAAAGGCTTTGCTCTACCACACAGTTGCAAGGTCGTGGAGCAGCACTGCAAGATGAATGGTATTAGGCACAAAGTACCTGCAGGTGCTGGGATCTGAAGTAAAAAACATAGAGCAAACTGCTGGAGGAATTCAGTGGGTTGAGCGTCTTCTGTAGTCCTGATAATTCTTTTGTGCAACTTTAGTTAAGTTGCAGAATTTCAGCATAGTTGTGTTCAGTTCCTGGATGTCAAGATCTCTGAGGATTTAACCTGGTCCCAACATATCAATGGAATTATAAAGAAGGCTAGACAGCAGCTGTACTTCATTAGAAGTTTGAAGAGACCAGGCATGTCAACAAATACATTCAAAAACTTCTATAGATGTACTGTGGAGAGCATGCTGACAGGCTGCATCACTGTCTGGTATGGGGGGGAGGGTGCGGGGACTACTGCACAGGACCAAAAGAAGCTGCATAGGGTTGTAAATCTAGTCATCTCCATCTTGGGTACTAGCCTACAAAGTACCCAGGACATCTTTAGGGAGCGGTGTCTCAGAAAGGCAGTGTCCATTATTAAGGACCTCCAGCACCCAGGGCATGCCCTTTTCTCACTGTTACCATTAGGTAGGAGATACAGAAGCCTGAAGGCACACACTCAGCGATTCAGGAACAACTTCTGCCTGTCTGCCATCGGCTTCCTAAATGGACACTGAACCCTTTTTTAATATACAATATTTCTGTTTTTTGCACCTTTTTAATCTGTTCAATATATGTGTGATGTAATTGATTTACTTATTTATTATTATTTTTATTTTATCTTTGTTCTCTTCTATATTATGTTTTGCACTGAACTGTTGCTGCTAAGTTAACAAATTTCATGTCACATGCCAGTGATAATAAACCTGATTCTGATTCTGAACCACAACTATCTCAGAAAACTTAGATTGTTGATCATGCTATAATAATAGATTAGGAGGTAACTGAGAAACAACCACTCTATTAATGTAGATCTAGTTTTAAAAGAGTTTAACATTTAATTTAACAATTTAAGTCTGCATTTTTAAGGGATCACAGATACCAACATTTGTTTGGTCATCTGACATTTGACATAACATTACTTATGGGAAAAGCAAAAAATATAACAATGTTACTAGGACAATATCAAGACCACTTCATAAATACTCTACTATTTTCTTCTGTTTATAATTTCAGAGTAAAATAAAACAACTAAACAGAAGCAATTTTGTAAAACTAGCTTTAATTTGGACATCTAAATTAAGATTAGCATTCCAAAGTAGATAATTCATAAGGATAATGAATGGTTAACCATTAACCTTACTAGTTCTTTGCTCAAGTTTTCTTAATTAGCTTAAAGGCCTCATAGTTTAGCTTTATTTTCGGTACTCAACGGCATTCATATGATTCAGTTTTACTTCTTTTCCATTACATCAAATGCCTTTGATATAATAAAAACACAAATATATTTTGTAGTCAAATATAAATGCAAGATCCTGCAGGAGCTGGAAATCCAGAGTAAACACTGGAGGAACTCAGCCAGTCAGGCAGCGTCTGTGAAGAAGAATAAACAGTTGATGTTTTGGACCGAGACCCTTTATCGAGGCCCATTAGAAACATCTGTATTCCTTACTGCATTTTGATCAATGAATTGCCCCTTTTTTGAAATCAATGTTGTTTCATCCAGAAATACATTGTCACCCAGCACATTACAAGAGAAGCATGCTGAACATTTTAAATGGTGGTGGCATCCATTAGTCTCGCGAGACCATGGATCTGCGCCTTGAAAGTCTTGCGTCAGTCTGTGTTAGAGCAGCGTCTGTTGTGGCTGTAGAGGCCCACGCGGGAGTGACAGTCTCGGCTGCAGCGACTGCACTTGAAGGCGCTGTCCTCCAGTGTTGCCTTGGTGCCGTTTTTCCAACGAGTGCGCTTTTCTTCAGCAGCAAGCCTCAGCTTCTCTTCTCCTCTTTTTAGACCACTGTGTAGTTCCAGCCTCCAGTGAGAGCGATCGCTTGCGATGTCCTCCCATCTCTTGACGTTCATTTTCAGTGACTTCATGTCTCTCTTGCAAATGTCTTTGAAACGAAGATGGGGCTGCCCTTGTGCTCTCTTGCCGGAGGCCAGTTCCCCGTACAGCAGGTCTTTCAGGATCCTCCCTTCTGACATGCGGTGTACGTGGCCCAGCCAGCGGAGACGGCGTTGTTGGAGCAGGGTGAAGAGGCTGGGTATCTGGGCACGGGCCAGGACCTCATTGTTGGTGACTCGGTCATTCTACATGATGTCCAGGATGCGTCTCAGGCTGTGAAGGTGAAAGGCGTTGAGACGCTGCTCTTGTCTGTAGTAGAGGCTCCAGGTCTCGCTGCCGTAAAGCAGTGTGCTGAGGATGCAGGCCCTGTAGACTGCAACTTTGGTGTGCATCATCAGCTTTCTGTTCTCCCAAACTCTCTTTGTCAGCCTGGCGAATGTTGAGCCTGCTCATCCGATCCGTCTGTTGATCTCGGGGTCTAGGGAGAGACTGTCCATGATGGTGGAGCCAAGGTATGTGAACTCATGGACTACCTCCAGCTCGTAGTTGTTGATGGTGATGGCAGGGGGGTGCTCAACGCCTTGACCCAACACGTTGGTCTTCTTCAGGCTGATGGTCAAGCTGAAGTCTTGGCAGGCACTTGAGAAGCTGTCCATGAGGCGTTGCAGTTGCTCTTGAGAGTGTGTTGCCAGTGCCGCGTCGTCTGCAAACAACATGTCCCTGATGAGTACTTCACGAACCTTGGTTTTTGCCCTCAGCTGAGACAGACTGAACAGCCACCCGTCCGATCTGGTGTGGAGGTAGACACCATCAGTTGATGTTCCAAAGGCATGCTTCAGCATGACTGCGAAGAAGATGCCAAACAGGGTGGGGGCAAGCACACAGCCCTGCTTCACACTGCTGCGGACGTTGAAGGCCTCCGAAGAAGAGCTGTCGAACTGAACGACGCCCTTCATGTCTGTGTGGAATGACTGAACTATCCTGAGGAGCCTCGGGGGACAACCAATCCCGGCGAGGATTTTGAACAGGCCGTCTCTGCTCACAAGATCGAAGGCCTTCGTGAGGTCAATGAAAGCGACATAGAGTGGTTGTCTTTGCTCTCCGCATTTCTCTTGTAGCTGTCGAAGGGAGAAGATCATGTCGATTGTGGAGCGTTCTGACCTCAAACCACACTGAGACTCGGGATATACCCTTTCGGCTATTTTCTGCAGTCTGTTCGGGATCACGCGGGCGAAGACCTTCCCAACGATGCTCAGCAAGGAGATTCCCCTGTAGCTGTTATAGTCGCTTCTGTCCCCTTTGTTCTTATATAGGGTGACAATGTTGCAGTCTCTCATGTCTTGCGGCACTGCTCCCTCTGTCCAGCACTGGCACAGTAGTTCGTGCAGGTGGTTTAGCAGGACACCTTTTGCGCATTTGATGGCTTCTGGTGGAATGCCATCCAGTCCTGGTGCCTTCCCAGTGGGCAGGCTGTTGATGGCTTTACTCAACTCTTCTGCAGTCGGCAATGCATTAAGTTCCTCCATGACAGGCAGGCATTCCACAGCATCTAGTGCGCTGTCCGAGATGCTGTTTTCTCTGGAGAAGAGTTCAGAGTAATGCTCCACCCATCTCTCCATCTGCTTGCCTTTGTCATTGAAGGTCTCGCCTGTTATGGTTTTCAATGGTTTTCTATAACATTTTAAATACTGCTGCTGAAGTAAGATTTTATTGAATTTGGATTTGATGCCCCAGATAAAAACACAAAAAAATCGATCTGAATAAGTGTATTCCATGGCATTTTTTTCTATTGGCTGTTTTAAAGCACTCTAAGCGCATTGTAGCATGTGCTGCTGTCATTTTGATTTTTGGGGGCAATTTTTTGTGGTCAGAGTTTAAACATTAGCTGTATTGTTTGCCATCCTCATCTGGAGGAATTGACTGAAATACATCCATACATAAAGGTCATTTACAATGATCGCTTAATTTTAGCTGCTTTTGTATATGCATTTTAATTCAATTTGCTTCAGTCTTTTAATATATTTCCCTTATAGTTTAGAATAAATAAATCAATTACTAATTAGATTAAAAGCTCCTCTTTATCATTTCATTTCTTAATGAAATAATAAAGGCCGCATTTGGAATATTTTCAACAGCTTTGGGCCCCATATCTCAGAAAGGATGTGTTGTCATTGGAGAGAGTCCAGAGGAGGTTCACGAGGATGATTCCGGGAATGAAGGTGTTAACATATGAGGACCGTTTGGCAGCCTTGGGCCTGTACTCACTGGAATTTAGAAGAATGTGTGGGAATCTCATTGAAACCTACCGAATGTTGAAAGGACTAAAGGTGGATGTAGAGGGGATGTTTCCTATGGTGGGAGTATCCAGAACTAGAGGGCACAGCCTCAAAATTGAGGGACGATCTTTTGGAACAGAGATAAGGAGGAATTTGTTTTTTAGCCAAAGAGTGGTGAATCTGTGGAATGCTCTGCCACAAACTGCGATGAAGGCCAAGTCTGTGGGTATATTTAAAGCGGAAGTTGATCGTTTCCTGATCGGTCATGGCATCAAAGGATATGGTCAGAAGGCAGGTGTGTGGAGTTTAGTGGGATCTAAGATCAGCCATAATGGAATGGCAGAGCAGACTCGATGGGCTGAATGGCCTAATTCTGCTCCTATTTCTTGTGATGTTAAATGATGTTGTATATTACATGAGGTCCATTGTGGTATTAGACTTAGTGATTATTTTCAAACAATTAAAATATTTGTAATGCTGTTGAGGGGTTAGTTTTGAACACAGAGAATCCTACAAAGGGCCCTGAGAGAGAATCTTTTAAAACATTGGTCTCAAAATCATGAAGTGCTTGGCATGGAAGCTAAATTCTGTAGAACAATACACACACTGAGCCTTTGGGTTATGTGCTTCCAGGAGAACAGTGTGCTTACTCCCAAAGGTAAACATGGTGGTGATATCAGTCACCATGTCTCATGTGCTACGCATCTCTCTTTCGACAATGGCCTGCAAAGAAACCTTGTGAGCCACAAACAGGGAAGCAGCACTAATAGAAGTAAACAAGTGTTCAAGAGCATTAACTTTGTAGGCCTCTCCATTACAGAAGACGTTGATCAGTTCAGTGCACATCCAACACGGGATCAGATTTGTTCTTTGTTTAATCGGAGCTGCAGCATGCTAGCAGGCCCTTCTAGCCCAACGAGCCCATGCCATCCAGTGACCCACAAGTGACCTGCTAACCTGGACTCCTTTGGAATGTAGGAGGAACCTGAAACACCTTGAGGAAATCGTTTGGTCATGGGGAAAACATGCAAACACAGTACAGACATCAGCAGAGTTGAACCTGGGTCGCTGATGCTGTAACGGCATTGCGCAAACCGCTATGCTACTGCGCCCGATTGGTGATCATTGTTCAAGTGACGTCTCCTATATTTTAGCGGAAGTGGCCCCAAGTGTCCTGATTTTCATTCTGTTTGCCCGCCTCTCTCTCCAAGTTCTCTAGTGCGTGGCAGAGCAGTAGCCTACCAGCAACAGGTTAAATTCAGAGCTGTGGTATTAAATGCTCTAAGCAGAAATGGGCACGACACAGGCTAGTTTGTAGTCACAGCTGGCCTCCGGGCTTGCATGCAGTTAGTCTGTGGAGCAGCACAATGTATTGCCATTCACGCCTCCTGTGCACATTTTTTTTGTATGATATGCCTGTGTTGAAACCTATCCCCAGCAGCAATGGAACAAATGTCATGCTTCCCCCACCATCCCCTACCTTCTCTCCATCATCACCTTCTACGTTTTAGACGTGGTGGAATTTCTTGTCAATTTTCTAATTTTTTTTCTTTTGCCAAAATGTCAGAATGTTGTGACAATAAAGGCACAGCCATTTTGTTTCCCCAGATGCGTTTCAGTATGTACACAAGGAAAGCACTCACTGATAGCAGAGTTTTATGCTTCAAAATAGTTTGAGGTCAGACTCATCCACAGGAACTGTGCTTTTAATCGTTGTAAAGATGGCCACAGTTGTTTGAGTCCTAAAGCTGCAATATCAGGGCATCATAAACTTGATTCAGATTTTCTTGTTCGCCAGATCTTTGAAGAAGCCACAAAGATGACAGAAGCTTTAATTTTTTAAGTAAAAGTCAAAGTTAAGTTTATTATCATGCGCATAAGTACATATAAGTGCAGGTGCAATGTAAAACTTGCATAACAGGCACATAGCATGTTAGCAGCATTCACATGAACAACTTAAGCCTGCCATATATTGTGCAATTTTTAAAAGAAGGAACACAATTAAAACAGAAAAGCAAAGTTGATTTTAGTCAAAAGTGGTCATAGTTTTGTTTAGACTAAAGATTAGGGTTTTGCTGTTTGGTTCAGGCACTGAGCAGTTGAAGGGAAGTCGCTGTTCAAAGTTAACCTATCACAGAGCCAGCAAAGCACCAGATCGCACAGCCCTCCCAAAAAAAACACCATTAAATTGTTTGTCACAGGTTCCAATCACATGCAGCTTCGTAGTAGAATCATATTCGAAAGAAGCAGCAAAGGAAGTAGTTTTGTGACCTGTCTGAAGGATATCGCCATTTGTTGCGTTGTTCACTGGCGCCATCTCATATTACACAGGTTTCAAGGACTCTGGTTCGATGTTTAATATTCTGTGTGCTTTTCACTCATTTTTGCTGTTTGCGCAATTTGTTCTTTCTTTTGCGTGTTGGGTGTTTGATGCTTCATTGAACAGGTTCCATGGCGTGTCTTTGTTTTGTGGCTGTCTGCAGGAAGACAAATCTCAGTGTTGTACGCTACATACGTACCTTGATAATAAATGTTCTTTGAACTTTGAGAAGGTGAAAGATTCTGCTTAGCTCCACAGCAATATTGTGAATATCCACAAGTCTCCCACCAGTGGAACTCAGCCACGACTAATTCTTCTGCAAGGTAAATTAGTTTCTTATTGCCACATGTACTGAGGTACAGTGAACTGCTCTTCTTGAATACCATTCATACAGATCAGTTCATTACAACAGTGCATTGAGGAAGTACAAAGTCAAAACAAGAACAGAGTGCAGAATTGAGTGTTACAATTACAGGGAAAGGGCAGTACAGATTATCAATAAAGTGAAAGGTCATAATGAGGTAGATTGTGAGATCTAAAGTCCATGTTACCACCAGGGAACCATTCATTAGTCTTGTATCAGCAGGATAGAGCTGTCCTTGAGCCTGGTTGTCCGTGCCTCTGGGCTTCTGTATCAATGTAGAGTGGAAGGAGAGAGAAGAGGTTAATATATGAAGAGCATTTGATGGCTTTGGGCCTGTACATGGAGTTTAGAAAATGAAAGGGAACCTCATTGAAACTACTGAATATTGAGAGGCCTCGATAGAGCTGTGTGCAGAAAATGTTTCCCATTGTGGGAGAGCCCATCATGAAGAGGGCACAGCCTGACATCCCTTTCGAACTGAGATGAGAGGGAATTTCTTTATATTTAAATTCCTTCAACAGTTGTTTCAAGTGTGCATCTCTTTGACAAAAGTAACTGTTGGGCTGAGAAATAAAGGTAGGTCAGAAAAGGTAGTAAGAGTGTTTGAAGGAATGACCATGTAAAACAATAGTTGAAACAATGGTCATGCACATATAATAGATCATGTACAGTGTTGGATAGTTTGATTTGCAATAACTATATCTTTGTCTTTGTGCCTGTAATAACGACTTTTATGCATTGCATTTATTTCATGCATCGACACTAAATCAAAATTTGGCAAAGATAAAGCAGACAGCAAAATACCAATTTTTTTAAAAAGCTAACCATGGGCAGCAAGCACTGATCACATTTAGCTGCCGAAGTTCTGTAACTCAATTTGCTGAAGCATTTTCTGTTAATAATTATAAACATCATACAGCATATTGGTGCTTTGCTGCAAATTTTGGACTTCTGCGGGGAGACTAGTGTCTTCATCGTAATGTATTGTGTTATGAAAGAGAATGTTCTGGAACTTGTGGCCTGGCGCAATATGCTTCTTAAGGACTACGTGCGAAGTAGTTTCCATGATTAATGATATAATTTAGTAAAGGTGTACTAAATGTATTACACTTATAAACTATCTCAAGCCACTAATTGACACCTTCCACCACCTGTCGGGTTTGTTAGCAAATCGAGCTTCACACTCCTGATGGGAAGTACATGTACTCATAGGTGCACTGAAAAATTTGCAGTGGCATCACAGGCATACAACATCACATGAGCAGCATTCACAAGCAGAACATAAATTATACTCAATTTTACAGGGGGAAAATATAATTAGAGCAAAAATGTGCTAAGTGATCAGAAGAATCATTGTGTTGGAATGGTAGAAGAGAGGTAGCTGTTCCTGAAGCTGGTGGCGTGGGACGTTGGGCTTCTATACCTTACGTCTGGCGGTAGTATGATCCAGAGAATGGGGATTTTTGATGGATATTACCAGCCCAAGGCAGTTTCTGCCTCAGTGGGAAGGGAGGTGGGGGATGGAGGGATATGCCTATAATGTTTTGGACAGAGATCATTACTTTTTGCAGCTTTATGCTTTCCTATGTATTTGAATTCACAATATACGCCGGTGATATTAAACCTGATTCTGATTCTGAACTGCCACACCAGACCATGATGCAACCAGTTAGGATATGTCCAACTGAACATCTGTGGAAGTTTGTTAGAGTGTTCATGGTCAGCCTTAATCATCCTTAACCTCCTAAGGAGAGTAATGATACTGGCAGACTTCCCTTATGATTGTATGTATGTGCCGGTCCCAGAACAGGTTGCCCGATAAGTTAACACCCAGGAATAGAAAGCTCGCGTCAGTGTAGTCCGGTGCGCTGTAGGTCGGCTTTCTTTCCCTTTACTGAAGTCAATCATCGCTGATGTTATGTAAGAGATTGTTGTTGAGGCACCATGCACCCAGGTGTCCTAATTAGCACTGATTATATTTCATAATTTAATTAGTCTTATTTATTTTAGCTCAATTAAAATAAAATTAAAGATCTAATATCTATGGACATACAGCTGATACCTGGAGCATGCATCTGAAATTATCAATTAACAACAATGCAATTTACCAGAAAATTCACAGATCCTAAAACTGGGAACTGTTGTTCAGTAATTCAGTCACACCTACAAGACAATTACCAGCTGTCTGAATTTGCATCAGTTGTATTGCATCTTCTGCCTGGTGCAAAAATATATATCAAAAAACTATTTGCTGTTTTATTAGACTTGCTGGAACTATCATCCTTCATGTGGGACTTGTGTAAATAATCATGAACTTACAGATGTCTGCTACTAAGCTCAATGCCACTCACGAGGTTCAGTCAAGGCCCCACGTTCTCAGCTCTTCATTGCTTTTTATACTCATACCAATCTTGGGCCATTATGTGACATTGACATGATAAAGGTTCAAATTATATGTATTCCATCCAATTTCCTATTTTGTTGCCTTCCTTCGCTTTACTGAAGTCAGAAATTGCTGGTGTTATGCAACAGGTTGTTGTTCAGCCAGGTGTCCCAATTTAAACTGATAATAATCTTATTTAAATTGCTTGCATTTCCCATCTCTGATAGCAAGTACATAGAACACAGATCAGTGCAAATTCTTTAGCTCACTATGTCTGTGCCGACTATAATGCCAATTTAAATTGCATATCTGCCTGCACATGGTCCACACCTCTCCATTCCCTGCTTGTTCGTGTGTCTGTCTAAATACTACTTAAATGTTGCTGTCATATCTGATTCCACCATTTCCCTTAGCAGTACATTCCAGGCACCTACCACATTTGGTGATTAGAATAGCTTGCCCCAGCAATCTCCTTTACGCTTCCGTCTCTCATCTTAGAGCTTTGCTCTCTAATTCTTGCCTTTTCCATCCTGGAGGGTAAACAACTCTGACTACCTGCACCTCACATAAGTGTATATATTTCTGTCAGATCACCCACTCACTCAGATGCTCCAGAGAAAGCAATTCAAGTGTATCCAGCTTCTCCTTATAGATAAAATTCTTTAATCCAGGTGACCTCTTGGCGAAACTCTTCCAAAGGCTCCACATCCTTCCTGTAATGCAGTGACCAGAACTGCATGCATTACTCTAAATGTGGCCTAACCAAAATTTTATACAGTTGCAGCATAACTTCTTGACTTTTATATAAAACACTCCAACTGATGAAGACAAGTAGAAGTTTACCACAATCATGCTGCCAAGAGTCCTGCTACTTAGTGTCTCCCAATTACTTTATTCTTTTAACCTCTCAAAGTTCAACACCTCAGACTTAGAATATAGATCAGTACAGCAATGGATGGGCCGTTTGTCCCATGATGTTGTACTGATGTTGTTGTTAATTTATGCTAAATGTCCTCCTGTCTGTCATTCATATCCCTCCATTCTTTTTGTTTTCAATTGTCTGTCTGAAATCCTCAATCTAAACTACAAACTGCTTTCTTCCACTATTAACCCTGGTAACCTATTCCAGACACCAACCGCTCTCTGCATAACAAAAAATCCTTGCTTGTCATGCCACCTTTACACTTCCCTTCCCTCCAACCTTAAGAACATGCCCACCACCCTGGGGAAATAATTCTGATTATCTCTCCTATTTATATCTTTCGTAATTTGATAAACCTCTATCAGGCCTCCCCTTAGCTTCTGACACTATAGGGAGAACCTACCAAGTTTCTCCAAGTAGAAACTTCCATCCAAATAATTTTTATATATCAGAAACAACAGAGGTTCCAGCACTGATCTCTGCAGAACACCACTGGTTGCAGACCTCTTGACAGAAAAACGCCTTTTCACCCTGCCCGCTGTCTTCTGTGGCCTCCAATTTTGAATCTAATTTGCCAAGTCACTACGGATGATTTATTCCAAATTTTTTGGATCTGTTACCAAGAGGGACTTGGTGAATGCTTTACTGAAGTCCATGTTTACAACATCAACTGCCCTACCTTCATCAAGTAGATAGGGTCTTTTCTCAAACTATTGGATATGGAAGCTCCCAAGCAGTGATCGCCCTAAATCTCCACAAAATGCCTCATTTTCACTGAGGATTGTCATCTTGTCATGGTGGAGGGACTTGTGCGTTCCTGAGATCCTGAGAGCAGTGCCAGCTGGAGTTTAACTCCTGGTCGAGTCATCCAAAATGGTAAGGTTAAAGGGGAGGTTCCAGAGAAAGAGTGATCCAGCCAAGACCTCATCTGTGGAGCTGGCGGAAGGTGATGCCACCTCACAACATCAGTGACGGCAGTGGAAGGCTGCAGCAGTGAAGGGACCCCAGTCATGTTGCACCCCATGCCACTAGACCCTGAGCCCAAGCTGCCAAGGACCGTCTGGTGACTGTCCGTGCATCATGCTTCCCACGTTAAACAAAGTCACACGCAGTCTTTCTCCATGAAGGGAATCCATCCTAACATCGCAGACTAAGTCCCATGGCAATCAGCAAATGGCGAAGTGGGGAGGATTTTGAGGTCTAGAAGCCCTTGGTCACGAGCCAGCATATTTGGGTGGTGAGTGTTTGATTCAGTTGCTGGCCTCTTGGACTGAGGCAGGAAGAGCACCTCGGCAGCTGCAGTCACAGCCCTAACTATTTAGGACCCACTGTGCTCACCCTACTCAGGGAACGGGCTGGAAAGGGTGCCCTGAAAATAGCCTAATCACAAACAAGGGAAAAGCTGCAGATGCTGGAAATCCAAGCAACACACTCGGAGTACTGGAGGAGCTCAGCAGACCAGGCAGCATCAGAACTGTTCTGATCATAGAGTTTGGCCAAAATGGCGACTGTTTACTCTTTTCCATAGATGCTGCCTGGCTTGCTCAGTTCCTCCAGCATTTTATGTGTGTCGCCTAAAAATAGTCTGTCTTGAAACCTTCTGAATGGATTACTGCAACCAGAGGGATCACCATGTCCGGTCAGAAACATGAGCTTTGGAGCGCTCTCTGATAGATTGTGCAGCCAGTGATCAACAAGAAAGTAAAACTGCGACCATCGCCAGAGGACTGAGATGATGCCTAATTGACTTAGCTACTCCTTCTGAAGTCCACCTGGCAGACGAAGGGCAACTGAAGGAGGAGAGGGGTGGTTGCACTTTCTTCTGGAAAGGGAAGGCAGCTAATGAGCCCAAGATCCATAGTGCTGGGTTTGCAGTAAAGAACCAGCTTGTCAGTCAACTCTCTGAATTTCCCGTAGGGGTCAGTGAATATCACATAACGTTCAGTTTGATGCTTGCTAACAACTAGATGGCTGTTACTCCATTAATAATTAATAGTTTTTGGTATTGCAGTGGAAAATTGCCCATTCTTCCTGCATTCCAGACTTTAAGGAATTTTGAAAGATACAGCCAAGGCATCCACTATCTCTGTAGCAACTTCATTAGGTCCTGGGGACCTGTCAGCCAAACCCCTTTTCCCCCCCATCTCAATAGATTGTCTGACACCAATTCTCTAGTGCTGGCGATAGTACTTAATTCCATGTCTGTATCCTTTAATATTGGTGAAATGCTCATTGTATCTTCTACTGTAAAATATCTGTTTAACTCTGACACGTCTGTGTGTTTCATAAGTATTTCTGAAGCCTCATTCTCCAAGGAGCCTATGTTCACAGTAATCTCGCTCTTTTCCACCTCTCGTACTTGTCATTTTTTTTCTCATAAGTTTAGTATCATAGTTTCTCCTTGATGGCCTGCTTGGTCATCTTTGCTAAATGGAATTTATCCCAATTTTTGGCCATTGATTTTCCTATTTTCCATATTCCCATTTCCTTCTGACATGATAAACCAAGCGGCCTCGTGCTGAGTCTGCGCTGGTTGTCAGGACATTCCCATCAGTCCCATTCTACGTTGTTCTCGGTAGTTTACTCTCACGTGTGCTCATCCAATTCCCCTCATTCTTCTGCTGCTACCACACTATAGTTAATGAACTCACTGGCTGGGTGAGGAAACCAGAGAACCTGCTTTATTTTTCACTTTCTTCCTTAGTTTCAAAGTAATTTGTCAAAACATTTCTTCAGGTTTAAAGTAGTAGGAATGGCTCTGTCGGTTGAAATGAATTTAACTGCCTTTCAGTACACGGTGACGGTGTTTTGATAAAGTTTGTAGCATCTGTTAAATGTAACTTGCCAAAATGGATAACGTCAAAGCTTTGGTGCATGTCCATTCATTAGGAAAGTATTCATTCTAATCATAGTAAGCTAATGTTTTTAACACACACATTGATGTTTGAATAACCCACAAAGGGCAGGGGGCAACGTTGATATTAAATTATTTCCTGCAAATAATCCCTCATGTGGATAAATCTGCGTGTTTTACTTCCTGTGTGCTTTATTTTCAAACTGTTTTATTCCTAATGGCAGAGAATGCTGTCTGTTAGAAGCAGTCAAAAGTTTAGTGTTGAATTGGCATCACCCTAATGACCTTCACATGATCACCAGCTCCTTGCTTTAGTTAGAGTTGTATGATTAGCCAAAGGATTGGCGTAGACATAATTAATTAATTATGAGAAGATTGCTGGAATGCATATCTTGGACCTTATACAAAATCAATCTTGTTGGCCGCCTTTTTCCAGATGAGTGCACTCCCTGGGTTAAGGTCACATTTTTCATGTATTTATGTTTTGGTACAGAAGAAAGGGAAGGTGGTTATTATGTAATGTTAGAGCAAAGATCGGTACGTTCAGTTTTTTTCATATATTCCATAATTACAACAGAACTGAAAATTAATGACCAGAAATTTCTCTTGTTGACCTAGAAGCAAATTTGAGCAAAAGCTGATCACTCAATTGGTTATTCTAATTCCTCACTAAAGATGTGGGATATCTAAACAGTCCCATTGAACTTTCAGGTAATGGTTTACAAGGTCATGATGCATCCAGGTTTGAAATAGGCCCCTCAACATCAAGCACCCATTTACACTGTTCTCTCACTAATCTCATTTTTATTCTCCCCTCACTTCCATCCACTTGCTTCCATAGTTGGGATAATTTGTAATGTCTGATTCATCTGCCAATCTGCACATCTTGGGGATGCAGAAGCCACCCAGAGGAAAGCCATGCAAACTCCACGCAGACAGCATCAGAAGCTAGGATTTAGGACTTGCGTGAAGATCTGATCACATTTTAGGTCCTATTTATGCAGAAGTAGAGAAAATTCAGCAGGGTTCACAAACATTCTAGCACCATTGTACATAAATGTAAAGGGAATGGGGGGGGATATGGATGATACACAGGAGGAAGACTTATAGTATAAATTAACATCAAGATCGGCAAAAATCATGAGCCAAATGGCTTGTCCAACCATTTGGATCTTTGTCCAGCCGTGTACTGTGGCCTGTGGTTAAGGAGCTACTGTACTAAAAGCAGAACTGCTTTGCGGTGTGCAGGCTTCAAGTGATTGAACTTCTAATGAAATATGTGATGTTCGTCAACTCCCTCCTACACCAAGGTGGTTGAATTTTATGCTATTTTTACATTTGTAGACACAAAAACAACATGCTTAGTGAAGTTATTGAAGACTACTAGTCCAACATTTCAAGTTTAAGTGCAGTTTAGAAATACTGAAATAGCACAGCCATTTGGGCACTGTAGTTCTTAATTAATGGAAATATGCAAGCATGATTTGATGTTTGATTTTCATTTTGTATTGCAGCTAAATCTCATTTTTTTCATTATGAATAGCATCATATAATTTAAAAATATTTATTACTTTGCATAACTGTTCACCTAATGTAAAGGATCCCAGTAAGACCTTGTTTTGACAGTCTTTCCCCATTTATTTTCATCCTGTTGGAAAAATAAATGAAAATTCTACAGTTTGATCTGATAAATTTGCCTGTTTCTGTTTTTCCTGATTTCTAACTTGCAGCTATGGTGACACAAGAATTAATCACTAGTTTATTTAATTCTGTTTTGATTGTTTGCCTTTGAGGTCTCTCTTGAACTGCATAAACTTAATGAAACAATTTGTTTCATTTCAGTTTTGGATGTCTGCACTGGCCACAACAATTCCTGTACCGTGTGGAGCCTTCATGCCAGTCTTTGTTATTGGTGAGCTTTTTCAAAATCTTATTTACAAGTTTTCATCCCCACCCCAATCTTAATCCATTTGCTGTTTGCTGTGTTATTTTGGCCCATTCTTCATAGAAATCACATTTCCACATCTCCTTCTTTCAACTGCAGTCCTCTGTGGTTTCTGTCCAAACCTGGTAAAACATTGGGTTACCTTGATATGTCATTGTAAGGTCTATCAGGGTTGTATTGTACATGCATACTTTGACAATAAAATGAATGTTTGAACCTCTGAAATAGCGGAGTTTAACGGAATGCTTGTATTTTTTATTTCAGCTGCTCTTCATTCTTGTCATTCACAGAATTGCCGTAGAGCCTGTGTTCCCAACCTGGGGTTCACAGACCCCTCTGTTAATGCTAGGGGTCCATAGCATAAAAAAGGTTGGGAACCCCTGCCGTAGAGCTTTTAAGCTTCAAATTGTCATATTATTGCAATCTGTTTCTTAGTGAAATCGCTACACCAAATGAGGTTTTGCTTGAAATCTTCCTCTTGTACATTTCAACACTGCTCTCTGCAATACGTTAGCCAGCACCCTCTTTGGAGGCCATTCAAGGGTACTTGAAGTCTTCCTGACAGTGGATACGTGATCCTTGCATGAATTACATTCTTGCATATAGGTGTCTAATCGATTCTCACAGTAAGTAAAGGCAGTAATCTGCTTGAGACAGGGACTATTTGCACTGTAGGCCTATTTGAAATGGATCCAAATCGATTTTGCATCAAGCTTCATGTGCTAGCTTTGCTGTTTAGCTGCTGTCAAGACGTTGTGCTCTCTGAGGATGAAAATGATGAGTGGTTTTGATGTGCTCGGATGGTAGGTGGACTGCCATCCAGAGGAGGCAGCGTGGAATCCATTGTTTTGGGCCATTATATAGAGCTGGTAGCACAAAGTGCTTTGCCCAGCTGATAGTTCACAGTCCCTACACAAAACAACAGTATGTAATTGGAACCTTCACAGTAATTGCATGAGATATCAGTTATATTAAGATGTGAACCTTAGAGGCAAGACGACTGAAAGTTCTGTCAGCTTAGCTGACAGATGAGGGCTGCTTCAGTTATCACTGAAAAGAGCCAGCTGTTGACTTGAACAATGTGTGGTTGATGGCTAATAGCAAGAACAGATATCAGATTGAAACACAAGTGGACTGTAATCTTCGTCATGGTACATGACCTGCATTTCCATTCTGAAGCTCCCACCTGTTTCTGACAGGAGATTCAGTCACCAGGATGTAGGTCCACCTGAAGCTCCGAGTAGATAATAACTAGGTGAGTAGGCATGACGACCCAACATTTAAGTTCATTTCTACTGTTGTCCTGCAGTATAAGTGAAACAATATCCTGTCCTCTTTGAGATGTATTATTTATTCCACATTTAGTTTAAAAAGTATGATAGAGCACTGGACAATATTTCCCTTTGTTTTAATGCTGAGCAGAGAAAGACAAAATTGCTTTAATCCCATAATTGTGAAATTGGAGTTCCAAAATCGCTTTGTCGTGTATTCCATATCTTTTCTCTAACAGTTGTCTGTATTCATTCAAGCTGTTCCTCCAGTGATTTCAGACAGACTGAATCCCATTTCACAGTTATAACTGTATATAACTGAAATTACTTCTTTGGGTGAGAGCTGGACTTGTAATCGATAGATCTGTATCTTCATTTTGTGTGAGAGTTTGTGGAACAATATTGTCTATTAATGTGAGTGTGCAGTAGAGTGTAGGTTCCTTATTTTCTTACAACATGGAAGAAAGCCATTTCAGCCACTCAGATTTATGGCAGCTCAAAAGAGCAATTCCATTTCCCCACTAAATTTTCCAGATAAATTTATTTTCCCCAGTTTCCCATCAATACCCAGTCCTCCAGATGCTACAATGTACATGCACACTGGGGGCAACTGACAGAATGTAGAACAGTCCAGCACAGGAGCAGACCATTGGGCCACAATGACTGTGACCACCATGATGCCAGTTTAAACTTTTCACCTGCCTGCATGTGGCCTTACAATTCCCTGCCTGTTCACGTGTCTGTCGAAAATCGTATCTGCTTTCAACAGCTTTCCCAGCAGCACATTTCAGGAACCGACTACTCTCCATCTTTAGAAAAAAATTTTAAAGTTACACGTTAACCTTCTTTAAACTTCCTTCTTCTCACCTTAAAACAATGCCCTTTAGTATTCGACATTTCCACTCTGTGTAAGAGACACCAACTATCCACCCAGTGTGTGCTTCTGATGATTTTATATGTGCCAATATAGGTTTTCCCTCAATGTTCCACAGAAAACAATCCAAGTTTGTCCACTCTCTCAATGCTAGTACGTTCTAATCCAGGCAACTTCTTGGTGAATCTGTTCTGCATCCTCTCCAAAATTTCCTCTTCCTTCCTATATTGCAACAATCAGAACTATACATAACACTGAACAGTTGTATTCAGTTCCTCTTGACTTCCCTGTTTTTATACTTATTGAATTCAATGAAGACCAGTACAGTACATGCTCCTCTCTACCACCCTATCTACTTGTTTTGCCACCTTCAGGGAACTATAAACTTCCACACCAAGGTCCCTCGTTATAATTGTCCTACAATCTTTGGAATGTGGGAGGAAGCCAGAGTCCTCAGAGGAAACTCACACAGCTACACTACATACAAAAAAAGTCAGGAAGCGGGTCACTAAAGGTGTGAGGCGGCAGCTCTCCTAATTTTGCCATAGTGCCACCCATGAGCAGCTGTCGAGCTCTCTGATCGTGACCTGTGAGCCAATACTGTAGTGCTGGCAGGCACTATTTATTGTAATTCCGAAAAGAAAACTCAAGGTTTCAACATGTGGATACATCCTCCCTAAGCTGGTAAACAGCAGCCAATGTGTGCTTATAACGTGCATATGAGGATATAATTGTCTGAAATACTCAGCTTTTTATAGACTCTGTAAAAGAATGATTTACACTTATACAGCAATTATGAGTCCACTCTGTTGAATGGATTTATCAGACTTCCTTAATTGCTTTTAGGTCTCTGATGTTGTAACTTGTTGATGTGATGGATGTGTGACATCCTCAGTTAATTCACAGTTAATTTATCTCTTCTGCAGTAGCTGTTTCTATGTCCAAATTTACTCCTCATAATATATTTCTTTGATAAATTCCATTACATCTCTCAAGGCAATCATTTGGGCCAGGTGGACACTCCTTGTGCAATTTGAAGCAGATATCCATTGGTCCTGCAGATGTGTTCCACTTCACCATTAATCACTTCTGCATTTTATATTTGTTTCTTAGTTTTTTATTTTTCTATTTTGATGTCATTTAAACTGCTTTTCAGTGCCTGTTTTCTTGAGCTGTATTGATGCAAATCATGCTGCGTCTCTGAGCTTTCTCCAAAACTAGACTAAAAAGAACCCAAGTTTGTTCAGTTTGTAACTCAGCAACAGTTCTACTAAAGTGAACCTTCTGTTTTAATGTGGTATTGTACACCCAGTGGTCACTTTATTAGGTACTGCCCGTACCAAATTAAGAACCACTGAGCGTATGTTCATAGCCTTCTGCTGCTGTAGCCCATCCATTTCAATGTTTGGCATATTGTGCAGTCTGAGATGCTCTTCTGCACACCACTGTTGTAACACGTGGTTATTTGAGTTACTGACACCCTTCCTGTCAGCTTGAACCAGTCTCAACATTCTCCTCTGATCTCTTCCATTAACAAGGCTTTTTTGCCCACAGAGCTACTGCTCATTGGATTTTTTTTTTGTTTATCACGCTATTCACTGTAAACTGCATGAAAATCTCAGGAAATGAGCAGTTTTTGAGATACTCAATCCACCCTATCTGGCACCAACAATCATTCCATGGTCAAATTCACTTAGATACTTAGATCACATTTGTTCCCCATTCTGATGTTTGGTTTGCACAAGAACTGAACCTCTTGACCTGTCTGCATGCTTTCATGCATTGAGTTGCTGCCACATGATTGGCTGATTAGATATTTGCATTAACCATGAACAAGCAGGTGTACAAGTATACCTAATAAGATGGCCACTGAGTGTAGGATACTTGAATTAGTTGGCTAAATGGTAAAACATGGAACAGTACAGCACAAGAACAGGCCCTTTTGCCCACAATGCCTGTTCAGAACTATGTTAAACTAAATCTCTTCTGGCTGCAAATGATCAATTTCTCATCTCTTCGTATACGTGTATCTATCTAAAAGCTTCATGAATGTCACTATAACATGTGTCTCCACTGCTACCCCCAGTAGCCTATTCCAGGCTTCTGCCACTTTTTGTGTTTAAAAAAAAAATTGCTCCTTTAAATTTCTCCCCATCACCCGAGATTCATATCCTCTAGTATTTGACATTTCTACCCAAGGATAATGATTCTGACAGTCTACCCTATCAATGCCTGTCACAATTTAATAAACTTCTATCAGGTCTCTCCTCAGCCTCTTGAAACTCCACAGCAGGGGTTCCCAACCTTTGTTATGCCATGAACCAATGCCATTAAGCAAGGGGTCTGTGGACCCCAGGTTGGAAACCCCTGCTCTAGAAAAGATACTCCAGGTTTTACAACCTCTCCTTGTCACTTATAATCTCTGATTCAGGCTGCATCCTAATGACCTTACTTTGTACCCTTTCCAAAGACTCCAGATCCTGTAATGAGATGACCAGAGTTGCACACAATACTGCAAAATTACTTCCTTATTCTTATGCTCAGTGCCCCGACCATCAAGGCAAGCATGGCATACACCTTCGTTTCCACTCTATGTTCAAGGAGCTATGGACTTGGACCTCATGATGTTTTTGTATGTTAATGCTGTAAAGAGTCCTCCATTAACTGCATATTTTTCCCTTACATTTGACCTCCCAAAATGCAACTTTGCTCAGATTAGACCATATCTGTAAGTGATCTATTTTTCCTGTATACTTTAATAAACTGCTTCACTGTCCACAACTCCCCAAATCTTTGTGCCAGCTGCAAGCTCCACCAAACTCTCTTTTATCTGATGGTTAAACTCTTACCGATTTGGAAAACTTGTCTCTTCAATGTTTTCTTAAGAATTTGGTTATGTTGTTAGACTCTGGGTATCATGGGAAGTTCACAGGATGGTTGATGTTGCTGCATCTCATAAACTGTTCAAACAGGATACGTCATGAATAGAGGCCCACTGTTTGACACCAATTCTTCACATTGCCTGCCTTGCCAGCTGTGCACACCCTCTGTAGGTATATAGGATAGAAGTGGCCCTGAGAGTCTTTGACAATGAGTCCACCTTTCATAAAGTCAAACCTGGGCAAGGATACATCCAACCTCAGATGATGAATCGGTGCTGCTTCATGTTGAATGACATTTGGGAGATACACTTATTGATAGCAATAGCACAGAATATACTCAGTCACTGTCAACTGACGCTGACTGGGCTGGAATTCAGCATGTTGGAAAACTTGCTTTACCTTGTTCTCTCCAGTTAGAGTCATAGAAAACTATAGCAGTTTCTAACTGAATCACAACACTCTTATTGGGACTTCTATGTACTGATTAAGGAAACTTTTCTGTACACATTTGACAAACGGTATTCACCTAGCCCTTTTACAGTATGGGAATCCCAGTCAATATGTGGAAAAATAAAATCACCTACTAGCACAACCTTATGTTCCTTGCAACAGTCTGCGATCTCTCTACGAATTTCTTCCTCTAAATCCTGAGGACTGTTGGGTAGTCTATAATATAGCCCTATTAACGTGGTCATAACTTCCTTATTCCTCAGTTCCACCCATATGTCCTCACTGGACGATTTCTCCCATATATCCTGACTGGCCAATGCATGAAATTTTCCTTGACTAGTAATGCCACCCCTCGTCCTTTAATCCCTCACACCTAAAGCAATGAAACAGAGTTTATTTGTGGCAGATTCATCTGCTCATGGTTCTGCTGGTAGAATTAATTTCGTGCAGTTCTGTGGCAATGAAGTGTTCTCCTTTTGGCTTCCTTCATGTAACTGACCGATTCTCCTCTTCTTTTAAACCTCAAGCTGAAGTTGTAACCATGCTATTTCAAATGTTTATTCTGGAGTTTCTGGACTACCAGATTAGTTAGGTTTTGAAGCTGACAGGGTGGCCATTTAATACTTTCTCATATGTCTGCACATTCTTGACAGACAGTAATCCTCAACTTCAAGAGCATTATCCACAAAGAGCATTTCCAGTTGTCTATGCTGCAAAGTGTGCTTGCTTGTAGATGCCTAGCCTGGCTGCATCATCTGTGCCAAGCCATTTAGTCCTGCTTCACTGTGCACAGAGCTTCTGTCCCTATGCTTGCTCCTCATGACTGCTGCTGTTTTAACATGGCATTGCTTACTCTGACTTATCCACTCAGCATGCCTGCAGGAAAATCTACACACCTTGTCCAACTTTACACCCCTCAGCATAGGGTCTTGAGATCCTGTATTGAGGCTACTGATCTGCAGTGCTGAATAGGTGCTTGTAAGTTTATTCAAAGTTCAAAGTAAATCTATTATCAAAGTGCATGCAGTATGTGTCACCATATACAACCCTGAGATTCATTTTCTTGTGGGCATACAAATAAATATCAAAAAATGAGATGAAAAGTCCTTGAAAGTGAGTCCAAAGGTTGTGGGAATATTTCAGTGATGGGCAAGTGAATGTGAATGAAGTTATCCCCACTGGTTCACAAGCTTGATGGTTGAGGTATAATGACTGTATTCCTAGACCTAGTGGTATGAACACTGAGGCTCCTGTACCACCTTGGCAGCAACGAGAAGAGAGCATGACCTGGATGGTGGGGTCCCTGATGATGGATGCTGCTTTCCTGTGACAGTGCTCCCTGTAGGTGTGCTGATGGTGGGGAGGTCTTTGCCCTTGATAGACTGGGCAGTAGCCGCTGCTTTTTGTGGGATTTGCCATTCAATGGTATTGCCAGGCTGTATTGCCAGTCAATATACTCACCACCACACAACTATAGAAGTTTGTCAAAGCTTTTGATCTTTGCAATCTTTTAAGGAAGTAGAGGCATTGCTGTGCTTTAAAGTGCTACAGCACTACAGAAGCAGGTTGTAGTTGTGATGAAAAACCAAGTTATCAGAAGATTGATGCAAATGAGAGAGATAAGGGAGAAGCGTTCAAAATGTTAATGAGGGACGAGAGAGATTAATGAAAAGAGACACAGTTCTGAATATTGACAGACTGGGTTGCTTTGAACCTGAACTGTTTGAAGTTTGATGGACAGGCGATACCCAGCAGGGGGATAAAAGGAACAGGTTCGCTAAGGCAAGACAGTCACCACGAGATAACGAGACCCTGGCAGTGCAGTGTTCCCCACAAGTGGGTGAGAGTTTGGAGGTCTAGTCGCGGGACCGACCATAGATGCACAGGGTGAAAGGGTAACGATCGGCGGGAACCTGGTGTGTGTGTCCGCTTTTGCCTTGGTGCCGGGTTCACCG